>NC_051217.1:43792357-43832357 GCF_015220715.1 Pygocentrus nattereri
CAGCACTGCGATTACTGTCTGACTCATGTAGACCTGGAGTTTCCCCATTATCTGATTACTGTCTGACTCCTGTAGACCTGGAGTTTCCCCTTTATCTGATTACTGTCTGACTCCTGTAGACCTGGAGTTTCCCCATTATCTGATTACTGTCTGACTCATGTAGACCTGGAGTTTCCCCTTTATCTGATTACTGTCTGACTCATGTAGACCTGGAGTTTCCCCATTATCTGTTTACTGTCTGACTCATGTAGACCTGGAGTTTCCCCATTATCTGATTACTGTGTGACTCCTGTAGACCTGGAGTTTCCCCGTTATCTGATTACTGTCTGACTCATGTAGACCTGGAGTTTCCCCATTATCTGATTACTGTCTGACTCCTGTAGACCTGGAGTTTCCCCTTTATCTGATTACTGTCTGACTCCTGTAGACCTGGAGTTTCCCCGTTATCTGATTACTGTCTGACTCATGTAGACCTGGAGTTTCCCCGTAATCTGATTACTGTCTGACTCCTGTAGACCTGGAGTTTCCCCATTATCTGTTTACTGTCTGACTCATGTAGACCTGGAGTTTCCCCCATTATCTGATTACTGTCTGACTCATGTAGACCTGGAGTTTGCCCGTTATCTGATTACTGTCTGACTCATATAGACCTGGAGTTTCCCCATTATCTGATCACTGTCTGACTCCTGTAGACCTGGAGTTTCCCCGTTATCTGATCACTGTCTGACTCCTGTAGACCTGGAGTTTCCCCGTTATCTGATTACTGTCTGACTCATGTAGACCTGGAGTTTCTCCATTATCTGATTACTGTCTGACTCATGTAGACCTGGAGTTTCCCCATTATCTGATTACTGTCTGACTCCTGTAGACCTGGAGTTTCCCCATTATCTGATTACTGTCTGACTCATGTAGACCTGGAGTTTCCCCGTTATCTGATTACTGTCTGACTCCTGTAGACCTGGAGTTTCCCCGTTATCTGATTACTGTCTGACTCCTGTAGACTTGGAGTTTCTCCATTATCTGATTACTGTCTGACTCCTGTAGACCTGGAGTTTCCCCTTTATCTGATTACTGTCTGACTCCTGTAGACCTGGGGTTTTCCCATTATCTGTTTACTGTCTGACTCCTGTAGACCTGGAGTTTCCCCGTTATCTGATTACTGTCTGACTCATGTAGACCTGGAGTTTCCCCGTTATCTGATTACTGTCTGACTCATGTAGACCTGGAGTTTCCCCATTATCTGATTACTGTTTTACTCATGTAGACCTGGAGTTTCCCCATTATCTGATTACTGTCTGACTCCTGTAGACCTGGAGTTTCCCCGTAATCTGATTACTGTCTGACTCCTGTAGACCTGGAGTTTCCCCATTATCTGTTTACTGTCTGACTCATGTAGACCTGGAGTTTCCCCCATTATCTGATTACTGTCTGACTCATGTAGACCTGGAGTTTGCCCGTTATCTGATTACTGTCTGACTCATATAGACCTGGAGTTTCCCCATTATCTGATCACTGTCTGACTCCTGTAGACCTGGAGTTTCCCCGTTATCTGATCACTGTCTGACTCCTGTAGACCTGGAGTTTCCCCGTTATCTGATTACTGTCTGACTCATGTAGACCTGGAGTTTCTCCATTATCTGATTACTGTCTGACTCATGTAGACCTGGAGTTTCCCCATTATCTGATTACTGTCTGACTCCTGTAGACCTGGAGTTTCCCCATTATCTGATTACTGTCTGACTCATGTAGACCTGGAGTTTCCCCGTTATCTGATTACTGTCTGACTCCTGTAGACCTGGAGTTTCCCCGTTATCTGATTACTGTCTGACTCCTGTAGACTTGGAGTTTCTCCATTATCTGATTACTGTCTGACTCCTGTAGACCTGGAGTTTCCCCTTTATCTGATTACTGTCTGACTCCTGTAGACCTGGGGTTTTCCCATTATCTGTTTACTGTCTGACTCCTGTAGACCTGGAGTTTCCCCGTTATCTGATTACTGTCTGACTCATGTAGACCTGGAGTTTCCCCGTTATCTGATTACTGTCTGACTCATGTAGACCTGGAGTTTCCCCATTATCTGATTACTGTTTTACTCATGTAGACCTGGAGTTTCCCCATTATCTGATTACTGTCTGACTCCTGTAGACCTGGAGTTTCCCCATTATCTGATTACTGTCTGACTCATGTAGACCTGGAGTTTCCCCATTATCTGTTTACTGTCTGACTCATGTAGACCTGGAGTTGCCCCATTATCTGATTACTGTCTGACTCCTGTAGACCTGGAGTTTCCCCTTTATCTGATTACTGTCTGACTCCTGTAGACCTGGAGTTTCCCCATTATCTGATTACTGTCTGACTCATGTAGACCTGGAGTTTCCCCATTATCTGTTTACTGTCTGACTCATGTAGACCTGGAGTTTCCCCATTATCTGATTACTGTCTGACTCCTGTAGACCTGGATTTCCCCGTTATCTGATTACTGTCTGACTCCTGTAGACCTGGAGTTTCCCCGTTATCTGATTACTGTCTGACTCATGTAGACCTGGAGTTTCCCCATTATCTGATTACTGTCTGACTCCTGTAGACCTGGAGTTTCCCCATTATCTGTTTACTGTCTGACTCATGTAGACCTGGAGTTTCCCCCATTATCTGATTACTGTCTGACTCATGTAGACCTGGAGTTTGCCCGTTATCTGATTACTGTCTGACTCATATAGACCTGGAGTTTCCCCATTATCTGATCACTGTCTGACTCCTGTAGACCTGGAGTTTCCCCGTTATCTGATCACTGTCTGACTCCTGTAGACCTGGAGTTTCCCCGTTATCTGATTACTGTCTGACTCATGTAGACCTGGAGTTTCTCCATTATCTGATTACTGTCTGACTCATGTAGACCTGGAGTTTCCCCATTATCTGATTACTGTCTGACTCCTGTAGACCTGGAGTTTCCCCATTATCTGATTACTGTCTGACTCATGTAGACCTGGAGTTTCCCCGTTATCTGATTACTGTCTGACTCCTGTAGACCTGGAGTTTCCCCGTTATCTGATTACTGTCTGACTCCTGTAGACTTGGAGTTTCTCCATTATCTGATTACTGTCTGACTCCTGTAGACCTGGAGTTTCCCCGTTATCTGATTACTGTCTGACTCCTGTAGACCTGGAGTTTTCCCATTATCTGTTTACTGTCTGACTCCTGTAGACCTGGAGTTTCCCCGTTATCTGATTACTGTCTGACTCATGTAGACCTGGAGTTTCCCCGTTATCTGATTACTGTCTGACTCATGTAGACCTGGAGTTTCCCCATTATCTGATTACTGTCTGACTCATGTAGACCTGGAGTTTCCCCGTTATCTGATTACTGTCTGACTCCTGTAGACCTGGAGTTTCCCCGTTATCTGATTACTGTCTGACTCCTGTAGACTTGGAGTTTCTCCATTATCTGATTACTGTCTGACTCCTGTAGACCTGGAGTTTCCCCGTTATCTGATTACTGTCTGACTCCTGTAGACCTGGAGTTTTCCCATTATCTGTTTACTGTCTGACTCCTGTAGACCTGGAGTTTCCCCGTTATCTGATTACTGTCTGACTCATGTAGACCTGGAGTTTCCCCGTTATCTGATTACTGTCTGACTCATGTAGACCTGGAGTTTCCCCATTATCTGATTACTGTTTTACTCATGTAGACCTGGAGTTTCCCCATTATCTGATTACTGTCTGACTCCTGTAGACCTGGAGTTTCCCCATTATCTGATTACTGTCTGACTCCTGTAGACCTGGAGTTTCCCCATTATCTGATTACTGTCTGACTCCTGTAGACCTGGAGTTTCCCCATTATCTGATTACTGTCTGACTCCTGTAGACCTGGAGTTTCCCCATTATCTGTTTACTGTCTGACTCCTGTAGACCTGGAGTTTCCCCATTATCTGATTACTGTCTGACTCCTGTAGACCTGGAGTTTCCCCATTATCTGTTTACTGTCTGACTCCTGTAGACCTGGAGTTTCCCCGTTATCTGATTACTGTCTGACTCATGTAGACCTGGAGTTTCCCCATTATCTGATTACTGTCTGACTCCTGTAGACCTGGAGTTTCCCCATTATCTGATTACTGTCTGACTCATGTAGACCTGGAGTTTCCCCGTTATCTGATTACTGTCTGACTCCTGTAGACCTGGAGTTTCCCCGTTATCTGATTACTGTCTGACTCCTGTAGACTTGGAGTTTCTCCATTATCTGATTACTGTCTGACTCCTGTAGACCTGGAGTTTCCCCATTATCTGATTACTGTCTGACTCCTGTAGACCTGGAGTTTTCCCATTATCTGTTTACTGTCTGACTCCTGTAGACCTGGAGTTTCCCCGTTATCTGATTACTGTCTGACTCATGTAGACCTGGAGTTTCCCCGTTATCTGATTACTGTCTGACTCATGTAGACCTGGAGTTTCCCCATTATCTGATTACTGTTTTACTCATGTAGACCTGGAGTTTCCCCATTATCTGATTACTGTCTGACTCCTGTAGACCTGGAGTTTCCCCATTATCTGATTACTGTCTGACTCCTGTAGACCTGGAGTTTCCCCATTATCTGATTACTGTCTGACTCCTGTAGACCTGGAGTTTCCCCATTATCTGATTACTGTCTGACTCCTGTAGACCTGGAGTTTCCCCATTATCTGTTCACTGTCTGACTCCTGTAGACCTGGAGTTTCCCCATTATCTGATTACTGTCTGACTCCTGTAGACCTGGAGTTTCCCCATTATCTGTTTACTGTCTGACTCCTGTAGACCTGGAGTTTCCCCGTTATCTGATTACTGTCTGACTCATGTAGACCTGGAGTTTCCCCATTATCTGTTTACTGTCTGACTCATGTAGACCTGGAGTTTCCCCGTTATCTGATTACTGTCTGACTCCTGTAGACCTGGAGTTTCCCCATTATCTGATTACTGTCTGACTCATGTAGACCTGCAGTTTCCCCATTATCTGATTACTGTCTGACTCATGTGGACCTGGAGTTTCCCCATTATCTGATTACTGTCTGACTCCTGTAGACCTGGAGTTTCCCCGTTATCTGATTACTGTCTGACTCCTGTAGACCTGGAGTTTCCCCGTTATCTGATTACTGTCTGACTCATGTAGACCTGCAGTTTCCCCATTATCTGATTACTGTCTGACTCATGTGGACCTGGAGTTTCCCCATTATCTGATTACTGTCTGACTCCTGTAGACCTGGAGTTTCCCCGTTATCTGATTACTGTCTGACTCCTGTAGACCTGGAGTTTCCCCGTTATCTGATTACTGTCTGACTCCTGTAGACCTGGAGTTTCCCCATTATCTGATTACTGTCTGACTCCTGTAGACCTGGAGTTTCCCCATTATCTGATTACTGTCTGACTCATGTAGACCCGGAGTTTCCCCGTTATCTGATTACTGTCTGACTCCTGTAGACCTGGAGTTTCCCCGTAATCTGATTACTGTCTGACTCATGTAGACCTGGAGTTTCCCCATTATCTGATTACTGTCTGACTCATGTAGACCTGGAGTTTCCCCGTTATCTGATTACTGTCTGACTCATGTAGACCTGGAGTTTCCCCTTTATCTGATTACTGTCTGACTCCTGTAGACCTGGAGTTTCCCCGTTATCTGATTACTGTCTGACTCCTGTAGACCTGGAGTTTCCCCATTATCTGATTACTGTCTGACTCCTGTAGACCTGGAGTTTCCCCGTTATCTGATTACTGTCTGACTCATGTAGACCTGGAGTTGCCCCATTATCTGATTACTGTCTGACTCATGTAGACCTGGAGTTTCCCCATTATCTGATTACTGTTTTACTCATGTAGACCTGGAGTTTCCCCATTATCTGATTACTGTCTGACTCCTGTAGACCTGGAGTTTCCCCATTATCTGATTACTGTCTGACTCCTGTAGACCTGGAGTTTCCCCATTATCTGATTACTGTCTGACTCATGTAGACCTGGAGTTTCCCCTTTATCTGATTACTGTCTGACTCCTGTAGACCTGGAGTTTCCCCGTTATCTGATTACTGTCTGACTCATGTAGACCTGGAGTTTCCCCATTATCTGATTACTGTCTGACTCCTGTAGACCTGGAGTTTCCCCGTTATCTGATTACTGTCTGACTCCTGTAGACCTGGAGTTTCCCTATTATCTGATTACTGTCTGACTCATGTAGACCTGGAGTTTCCCCATTATCTGATTACTGTCTGACTCCTGTAGACCTGGAGTTTCCCCGTTATCTGGTTACTGTCTGACTCCTGTAGACCTGGAGTTTCCCCGTTATCTGATTACTGTCTGACTCCTGTAGACCTGGAGTTTCCCCATTATCTGATTACTCAAGTGCAGGTAAACAGGTTGATCGGATTACTGACAAAATCGGATTTTCTGCAGTTCTCGGATTATTAGATGCATGTAAACCCTGTGTTTTAGACATCAGGCAGTGAATTCAGAACCATTTCATGTAGTAACTTTCTGTGATGGAGCTTTTAGAGGTGGACGTCTGGTTCCTATCACCACCACTGTGAACAGTTCTGGCTGAGTAAGTTTATCTAGAACAGAGCGTTTCACACCAAACCACTCAGAATGACTCTGTTTACATCTTAACCACTTAAGAATGTAGAAAGTTTGAAAAATCAGTGGCGTTTCCCCTCAAATTGAGCATGAAATCGGAAACATTAGCCGGGAAACAGTGACTTCCAGCAGAGTGGGACACGTTTGTGCTCAGCTTCAGCAATCCGGCGAGTCTGTCAGGCCATGCTAATTTTAAAGTTCCTCGGCTAACTAAATCGGGCAGCTCTAAGGACTGCTTTTTGTTTGTGAATGTTTACAGCCTTGGCTCCTTTCCTGTGCTGGACCACTGGCTGCAGTTCATTAAGGAGCTAAAATGTGGTCAAGTCACTGACGCTGCCCAATTATCTCTCACAGGAAAAGCAAAAACAGCACAAACACATAAACACTTCCTCTTACTCTCTTACATACAGTCACCACCAGAGCACCAACAGACACTCACGTAATCACAGGCAGGCTCGGGCAGGGCCTGGACCGCTCGCTGGCAGGTAATGATCCCCGGGGCTCTATTAGTTAAACTTATGTTGTGGGCGCTGTTGTAACTATGACAGAAACAGCAGCATGGCTGAAATAATGACTTCATAAATCCATGAATATGACCACTGAGTTTACGTATGATGACAGCAAGTCGTTTCTCATTAAAAGCCCTTCCCCAGCCATACGTCCAGCTATAAATCAGGCCTGGAAAGGTCCCCATTAAAAATGACCTGCCTGATAAGCAAAGCATATTGCGCGGCGGTTAAAGGGGAGAGACCGACTGTCTGTTTGAGAGAGACGCTGCAACAGCACAGCTGTCAGCATGAAACTGAGAAATAAATAAATAAACGAAGGGGAACTGACCGCTCTTGGAGGTATGAGAGTAAATGCAACATGGGAAATATAGTCCAAAGACGAAAGATAAACAATAAAGTGACTCATTATACACAAGCTCCAGGGGCCTGGCGAAAACTGCGCTAAACATTGTTTCACTAAACATCTAAATGCCCACAAGGCTGAAGTTATTTGGCAGCTTTTCATTCACATTTTCCATTCCACCTTAAATGGAGCAGCAGTTACATTCCAGCACCTGTATTGGACTTAAATTTGCTGAAGCCAATTTCAGCTTAATCAAATTTCCTAAGCCATATTCTCATACGTGCATCCTGTCCTCACTCCACTGACTGTCATCGGGGTGGATTTAGTGATTCTGGGGCTCTAGGCAAAAGCGAAGAATGGGCCCTCCTGGACAAAATGATATCTTGGTAAGTAAAATCACTTTACATCTAATAAATATATCAAATATTTCTCATTTTGATTACTTGTCACTTTGTTTAAAATATATATAAAAAACAATGTACATTTTAAAATATGTATATGGTTCAGAGCAGGTTATGTTACATTAACGTCGTATTTTCTTGAGGCCCTTGGCTCATGGAGGCCCTAGACAGCTGCCTACCTTTGCCTAGTGTGGGAGTCGCAACCCAAATGTTAAGAAGAGTTATTTTGTCCTTCCGACTAAAAATCAAACCACCTTGGGAGCCACAACATTTTATGTTGATTTTACCATATTGGCTGTAAATAGGACTCAGTATGAGCTGATGTGCTAGTATAGGAGAAAAATACAATATAAATGCAAACACAGACAAACTCTGATCTGCCTTAAGCTTAGCTATAGCCGCTTTTCTCGCATCTCCAGCAGGAAACTTTTCCTCAAAAGTGGAACAGTTTCTTGTAAAATGTCTCTTAACATTCGACTTTACATTAACCAGCTTCTTATTTAAATTTTCCCGTTCCACCTTAAATCGGGCCCAAGGCCCCAAAATGTAACCATTGCACTATTTAACTGGAAGGAGGAGCAAATGTGGCGCACGAGAAGCTGACTCTTTTCTTCTCTCGCGATTCTTTTGTGTTTGTCAGTTTCTCGTTGCGGATTAAACGTCTCAGGAAAACAGCTGGAGTGATTATAAATGCATAGAAATCCATTTGTCTCCAAATTATCCATGTTCATCTCAATTGTTGTCTGGCGTTGCTATGGTGACCAGCAGTCTGTGCACCAGCCTTCAGGGTTTAAGGGTGAATTAGAAGTTATACATGAATTAATTTATTGTTAAAACTGTGTTAGAATGACCAGCAGAGTTTTATTTTACTGCAAAGGAGGATTCATTTATTTTTATCCACGACTGGGCAGTAAAACAGCCTCATGCAGCTCCGCAGACCCCTGGCCTAGTGCAAAGACCACCCCTAACCATCAGACACTGCTGAAACTTGGAAAATAGTTATTCTGTACCAGAACCTGGTCTATAGCTTGTTTAGGGCTCCTCAGTGGAAGGCCCCTGTGGCCTGTGGACTGGTCAGTTCTTCATATCTATACCCTTGAAAACAAAGTAGACTACTTCTAAGTAATTTCCTTTTCATTTGAAACGTGACTGAAACATCCCTAAATCAGCCACTCAGCTAAACGGGGTACCTTTCACATGACTGCGCTGCTTATACATCGGGTATGGTGCTCCTTTGTGGCATACCTACATAGTGATTATGTCAAAATTCATACCTGGAGAAGATTTTTAACTGGTGTACTAATCTACAGGTAACATTTTTTCAGTTTCTAAGTCGAATAACCTCCTTGGTTCGTCATTATAGAGAATAGCTTTGCGATGATGGTGCCATATTTAGCATTTTAGATGAAGATAAGACACTTAAGACATCATTACATTTACATTTTGTGATTTCTTTTTCATCATTTTTAGCTACTTCACCTACAGCAAGACAGTGACTGTGGTTTGCTCACATTAGGAAAAGTTAAATTTTACTGCAATGTAGTGCCTCCTTTTATGCCTGGAAGGCTGACCTCCTCATCTGTGAATGCCTGAGGGAGTGCATTGTGCTTCTGGTGTCCAGGCATCATCACGCTACCCTTAATCGTGGTATTCTTACTCGTTACTGTGTCTTTATTTAGGTTCAGATGATGTGCTGTATATCTGTGCTGGTTACTTTGCTTCCTCTCCTATGTAGCTGAAGGCGGAAGGTTCCCTTTGTTTCTGTTCTTTCTGAAGGTAGTTTGTTATAGAGAAAGGGTGGGCAAAGCCAGGGCGGTAAAAAAAGAGATCCTGTTCTGTTCTAACATCTCTTTAAATCTGTTCTCGCACATAAAAATAATACAAACACATATAAAAATAATAACAGAACGCAGAGAAGTCAGCGGAAGAAATCATTAGTGCAACGCGCTGGGCTTCGTCTGTGTTCCAGTGTCTGTGTTTGTTTATTTGCTTGTTTTGAACATTTTAAGACTGTGTAAACATTTTAGAAATGTTCCATGTCTTTTTAAACTTCAAGAACAAAAAAGCATTTATTTTTGGTTACGGAGGTTTGATTAGGGTGAGGCTTGGAATATACAGCTCCATACATATGGGACATATTAATGCTACATATACAGTGCTGTGCAGAAGTCAGAGACCACTACACTCTTAAAAAAGGTCTTCAAGGGTTCTTTAGTAAAGAAAATGGTTCTATATAGAACCAAAGAACCCGATGATCATTCTTTGCATCATGGATGGGTTCTGCAGGCTGATGGAGAATGTGTTGTCTACAGTTCTATATAGAACCTTTTTGAAAAGAGTTCTATATAACACCAATAAGGGTTCTTCTGTTGTTACAAGCTTGACATCATAATAATAGAAAGAAAACTTTTTGGTGCTTTATAGAACCCTTTCAAAAAGGTTCTATCTAGAACCATCTATAGCACATTCAGAGTGAGCAGGTGTAGGTCAGTTCCGTGCTCAAATGTGCATCTTGCACTTCTGGACATTAGACACTTTATTTGGTACAATATCTGCAGACATTTATTCATTCAGTGGTCATTATGTGCCGTTACCTGTAACGTCTTGTACAGTCATTATTGCACTGCATCTCTCATCCCTGGTTATAGATATTATCACAGATCGTTGTATTTTCTCTATGTGTATATCTGCCTGTAGAGAGGATCTGGTATGTTTATTCTTATTATATGTCTACACCCTTATTACGGTTACTGTACAGTGTTGTGTGTCTGCTACTGGCTGCTAAATTTCTTCGGGTTCAATCAAGTATCTATCCATCTATCTATCTATCTATCTATCTATCTATCTATCTATCTATCTATCTATCTATCTATCTGTCTGTCTGTCTGTCTGTCTGTCTGTCTGTCTGTCTGTCTGTCTGTCTGTCTGTCTGTCTGTCACTGCCAATCACTGTTGGGATAGGCTCCAGCTCCCCCCACGACCCAGAAGGATGACTAAAAATTAAATGAATGAAGGCGGATCTCTGACTTTTGCACAAACCTGACTAATAAATACAGGATGGATTATTATTTCATATACATAGAAACTTACACGTCGCTGTTGTCTCAAAAAACTTGTACGTCCAAAATGGTAACTTTACAAAAGAAGGACAAAACCTACTTTACTTTTAATGGAAGTCAATGGAACCAGACGTCATTTTGAGCCGTTTAACATCAAATTTACAGACAACGTAAAAGGCAACAGTTATTTGTAAATTATGTCAAAAACTGAAAAATTATACAATATATAGAACGTACATATAACACGATTTTAAAAACGTGTGTGTGTGTGTGTGTGTGTGTGTGTGAGTGTGAGTGTCCTGGAAATGCTTCTTCTTTTCACAGATCCTGTAACGGTACAATAAGCCTTGACAGCCCATTTAGCGGTGATGTGCTAACTGCTGAGTGTCATATCTCCGGCGATCTCCTCTCATTCTATCAGACAATGTAAGAGCATTTGCCATGGAGACTGATATTAATAAATAGCATGGCTAAAGCGGCTCCGTGCAGCCGTCTCTGCTGTGCAGGAAAATCAATTCTACTGAAGGTGTGTTTTGACTGACAGGTGTGTCGCTGCGCCCCTGAGACTTCGTCCTCACTGTCATCCGGCCCGTGCCACACTCATAACTCTCGCTAATGGATTAGCCGCTGTTTTGCTGCCAGAGGCTGCAGGAGAGAAGAGAGCGTGCTCCTGCTAACGTAACGCTGATACGTGATCTGACTCCCTTCAGAGAAAGGGTGCATGTGCTCTGGTCAGGTAACACGTTGTGTAGATTCTGTGAGTGAAAATAAGCGAACACGTTCTCTACAGGTGCACAACTTTGGTTTTATCAAGAGAGCGATCAAGGGTACTTCAGGGTGGCCCTATGGAGACTTCGAAGGGTCAAACTAAATGTGTGAACCCTTTAAAACCCCCAGCTTATTACATATTACATACCAAAGCTTATTATTCAGTGACTACAGGGCTCAGCTATTCTTAGGTTATAGAAGTGTGGAATACAGCTTTGTGCTTGCTGGTGGGCTCTGGCCATTTAAGAGGTTAAAAAGGAAATATTATTCTCATTTTCAATGTTATTCATTTTTTTGGGGTCTACTACAATAGAATTACATGCATTAATTTTCCCAATACGCATTGTTTTTCTCATACTGTACATCTCTAATCACCCTCTGAAACACTCTGTTACAGAGTGTCAGCAGCACTGCTGTGTCTGATCTACTCAGACCAGCGCAACCACCATGTCAGTGTTACTGCAGTGCTGAGAATGATCCACCACCCAAATAGTACCCGCTCTGTGAGGGTCCATGGGGGTCCTGACCACTGAAGAACAGGGTAACAGAGTATCAGAGAAACAGATGGACTACAGTCTGTAACTGTAGAACTACAGAGTGCAGCTATACAGTAAGTGGAGCTGATAAAGTGGACAGTGAGCGTAGAAACGAGGAGGTGGTCAGAATGTTAGGCCTGAAAGATACATACTGTACATGCTGATGTTAAATAACCTGCTCTGAAATATATAATATACAGTACTGTGTGAAAGTCCAAGCACCCAAGACACATTTTTCAAAATCTATTTGTTTGTGTAGTTTGTGTTTATTTGCTGAGAAAAGTGTTAATATTTGAATAAACACAATTTATAGAATATTAATTAATAATGATTATATATATATATATATACACACACACACACACACACACACACACTGAGCACTTTATTAGGTACACCTGTTCAGTTGCTTATTAAAACAAATAGCTAATCAGCCAATCACACAGAAACTGCTGATCTGCTGGGATTTTCCCGCACAACCATCTCTAGGGTTTACAGAGAACGGTCCGAAAAAGAGGAAATATCTAGTGAGCGGTCAGTTGTGTGGATGAAAATGCCTTGTTGATGTGAGAGGTCAGAGGAGAACGGGCAGACTGGTTCCAGATGATAGAAAGACAACAGGAACTCAAATAACCAACCAAAATCTCTGAGGAACGTTTCCAACACCTCGTTGAAAGTCTGCCACGAAGAATTAAGGCAGTTCTGAAGGCAAAAGGGGGTCCAGCTTTTTACTAGCAAGGTGTACCTAATAAAGTGGCCGGTGAGTGTATATAATAGTGATTTTCTGGATGTTGGTGTGTTTGTTTACCCATCTCCAAGCCGCTCCTCGAGGAAGCCCAGTATTATATGTAGTTAAAAAGCAGCTCCTAGTTTGACCAATCAGTGCTCAGTAAATTGAGCTCATGATGTAATTGATGATATTAACGAGTCTCTGTGGCGGCTGTGAAGGTGTCCAGGAAAAATATGGACCCAATAAATTATTGTTACTTTTTATTGTTTATATGTTTATTTATTTTTTGTTCAAGATAAAAGTTTAGGGATATTTTTAATGCTAAATAAATATATAAAAATAAAATCAAATACACCAAAACAAAATAAAAACCTTATATTTAATATATACACTGTTCCTTCAGGTTACAATAGTCCATTTAAAATAAAATCAAATACACCAAAACAAAATAAAAACCCTGGCTGCTTTTATTGTATATATTTAATATATACACTGTTCCTTCAGGTTACAAAAGTCCATTTAAAATAAAATAATTCTGAATAGTTCCAGAATACTCACATCAAATGTAATGTAACTGCGATCATATTTGAGATCTTATTTAGTGCATCTCGGTTATGGAAGGCGTTGCCTGATATATAAGAAAGTCCCCACTCTTCATTATCAGAGGACTTGACTCGGATTATTCTAGTTTTTATTTTGTTGTTTACTTATTAAATTTGTGTGATCATATTTTATTCTTTGTGCTTTATTTTGATGTGCGTCTTGATGCTTACTGACTGCTGTTTGTTATTGCCCGTATTTATTTTATTCATTTGGTTCATTCTTTATTTTGCGTGTGTTTTGCGATGCTATTCTTTTGTTTGTTGTGCTAATAAGTCATTACGGGTTGTTTATGATGTATGACTGCATGTCTGGCATGTCTGGTTTAGTTCTCCCTGTGATTCTGATCGGTTTCTGACCGTATTCTGTCATGCTTCAGGGATCAGTAAAGCAGGCTGAATAAAATATGAATATTATGATTAGTATTTCACGATGTACTGAATTGTTTCATGAAGAATATCAATGGAATCAAACGAACTCACTCGTGTGTAATGTTTCTCCTGTCCTAGACTGAGGGCTTACTTTCTGAATTAAGAAACCAAAAACTCATCATCAGAAGCCAGCGTGCAGATACAGGCCAGCGAAAAAGTCAGCATACCCTCGTATCCGCCTGACTACATCGCTTCTCATCACTAAGGAATACCTACAGTGAATATTCCGGTGGAGTCCCCTTGAAGGCCGGCAGGTCTCTCACATACTCGTTGTAGAACCATTTGACTTTGAAGTGCAGATTCATGTACTCCGTGCTCTTGCACAGACGCTGTTTCTCGTGTTCTGTGAGGAGATAAACAGAGAAAAAGGAAATAAGGCCATCAGGAGTCACGCGAGGAGACACTCTCCGCATTTTCATTTCAGAGAAGCTCCGCTTCAGAAGTGTTAATGGGATCTCACAATGTCAAAATCAAACAAAAACCCACAAAATCAGGTCATATGAAAACGTGATGTTAGCACTTGGGCCTAATGCTGTCCCACAGTTCATTACTTATTAAAACATTCATGCTAATCTGAACTGATTCACTCATCTTAGCTGCTGGTGATCTCACACTGTAGACTCGAGCTCACCTTCAAGATGTCATGAGGCCAGCTGTGAGGCTTAAAGACACCCAAAAATGCGAGCGTTGGTAATAATGAGGTGTGTGTGCTCTGCTGTAAGTAAGCCGGTGCACTATGGCTGCCGCTTAACATCATTTTTCCATTTGTTTTGTATTGTTTGTGTTTTGATGGAGTTTGCCATCATATTCACTGATACAACAGCCGCAAGAGCGACTGTCCAGCTGTGGCTCAGAGACTTGGTCCTGGCTGTTACACAGCTATGGTGCAGCCTGGATCGGCTGCTTGAGTGACGCTGTGTTGTGGCTACAAGGCTCTCTGGATGGGGACCTGATCACCGTGACATCGCAGTCTGGGTTGGCTGCTGCACTGCAGTTGTGGGGCTGCCTGGATGGGTAGTGTTTGGCCGCATTAGCAGCGCTACTATGTTGCTGCCTAGGTCGGCTACTTGGTTAACGCTGCATTGCAGCAATGAGGCTGCTGGAATAAGCTTCCCCTGCATGGCTGAGGACATTTTCGGCCTTCTGTGTGATGCACCGTAGTTGCGGAGTGACACTTTCCCTAGCTTTCCCTTTACAGGCTTGCAAAGTGGCTCTATACCTTGGTGAAATCCCCCACTGCTAGCTGTGGGAACCATGGAGTCGTGTGTGTGTGTTCTGTGTTATGAATTATTGATTATGTATTATGTTACTTACTGATTGTAAAACGTCCTTGAACATGGGAAAGATGCTATATAAATACAAGTGATGACACAACCATGTTTACTGGCTCCACTGGCTTTAATTCATTAGCTATAATAGCCTATTTGTATTTTTAGATAAAGGTTTTCATATTTGATATATTTCTGCACTGTATGATACATGAACTAACACTGCATTTGAAAGACCAGTCAGACCAGTTCAGCTTAGCAGTTATGATTGTTCTCAAATAGAAATGTCACTTCAGGGCAGTTTGAGGAGACAATGGCAACACAATTCATATACCAGCAGACATAATACTGCTTGAAAAGATGATATGGAAGCCACTGGTTGATGGCTTCATTGATGGATTTCAGTGCAGTATTAGCAACTGCTTACAGTGTAATTCCACCAATTTTGCAAAATAATAATTATATTATATATATAAATATAATAAGAAGAAATAATTCATTGTAGAGAATCTTACTGCCTCTGATGTCTTTACAGTGGTTGTGATAGGAACCAGGGGTCACTGTGTCTACAACACAAATATAGACACTTTATTTACTATTAAATCCACCAGTGAACCCACACGTGTCTTCTGAGCTCTTTTATGCAATCCTGATGATGGTAAAACAGCAGTAAGTGTGAAAAATATTTCTTGGCTTTTTTTTCTTATATGAATATTTTTTCTTTTTTCTTATAAAATATTTCTGTTGCCTCACAGAACTCATCAGGTACCTTCATCATAAATGGATTGAAAAAAAAAAGGAATATATGGGCAAAACCTTTTAACAAACCTATGATAAAAGAATATGTCAGGCACCAGGCAACTCAATGAGTTTCTCTAGAATCGAGAGTTTCCCTCCAAACCACTCCAAATGACCTTGTTTATACCTTGACGACTAAATTATGCAGAAATTTGGGGGGAAAATCGCTCCAATACCGCTTTAAGAAGATGAAATTGCCTGGCTGTCTAAATGTGAGATCTTTGTCTTAGTTATCTGAAGACTTGAGGTGTTGAGGGTGAGGCAGGGAATGACTGAACATCAGTTTCTATGAGAAATATACCTCATGTATTGGGGTGGGAATCTCTAGGTCCCCTCACGAGTCGATTCGTTTATGATTCAGAGGCTGCGAAGCGATTATAGAACGATTATGGATGCATCTTGATGCATCATTTTTCTATACAGGACTCTATATAGGTTTTCTTTTTTCCTAATGTCTGAGGACTTGGTAGTTTAAAAGCAAAGTATTTGTAATGATCTATAATGAATTTACTTCCAATATCTTTTATTAATAAATCAGATGGAAGTGATGTGGTGAGTAAACTGGAAGGCTCTCGTTCGCTGCTCTTGTTTGGAGCACATGAGACGCCGCTGCCACTCATCTGCCATAAAATGCGCTGTTACGGTGAAACAAGATCCACAGGTAATGGATAGAAAGGCTGGTGTGGGTTGCTGTGTCAGTAAAATATCTTTCGAGACTGAACGCTGTATCTCGCCCCCAAAGTGGGCAACATAGCGCAAAAGCCCTGTTTCACAACGACTGGGAACTGGCGTGCAGACTGCAGGGTACATAGCAACCTAGCAAGAGTCAGTAGTGAACAAAAAGCCAAATTTAAGACAAACATTTGGAGACAAATGGACTTGTTTGCATTTATAAGCACATTAGTTGGTTTCCTGGTACATTAAATCTGCAACGAGAGACTGTCAAACGCTAAAAAGTTGCGAAGATGAAGTTGCTTCTCTTTCGAATTTTCCCGTTCCACCTTAAATGGTGACCATTTACATTCTGGCACCTTAGGCTGACTTTAAGGTGGAACGGGGAAATTTGAACGAGAGGCTGGCGAATGAAAAGCGACTTCACAGCCTCATAAAACAGTCGAATGTTGAGAGACATTTTACAGGAAACCGTTCTACTTTTGAAGAAAAGTTTTCTGGCGGAGACGTGAGAAAAGCGGCTAAAGCTGAAGCGTAAAGCAGAACAAAGTAAGTCTGCGCTCTTGTTCATATTGTTAAGCCTAAACTAGGACATTATCACACACTGAGACGTACTGAACCTTAAACGTTGTCGCTCCCAATGTGGTCTGGTTTTTGTTGAAAGCACAAAATGGCTCTTCTTAATATTTGAGTTGTGACTCCTGACCTAACTTGGCTTTAATGCAGAGCCGGTCAGATTTCTCGCCAGACTGTCCGGGCGCTGCACTTACCCACTTCCAAGTTCCGCCTTTTACGTTCCGTCAACATCACGTTACAAATGAAATATTTAGAAATCAATTTTTGATGTTTATGAATCGGTTCAGAATCATTCACGTCTGCATCACGATGCATCTAAGAGTCAGGTTTTTCCCCCACCCCTATCATGTATGGTCAGCAGGTCAAGACATCCCATAATGACCAAAACGAATAGGCTTAGCTGGGGCTTTATGCACTCCTTGAGATCCGGAGACAAATCTTTAAGCCAGATTTGTGCTAGCTAATGGCCTGCTAACCTGCTAGCCCCTCTGGGTCTGTCACTGCAAACACCCTGGGCTTGTGGCTGCTAACCTCACGCACCCCTGAGTCTGTGTCTGTTAACACCCCAGAGCTGGTGTGGATCTCCGGTAGGTCTGGGGTGACTTTGGCAGGCAAGGCTGTGATAAGCTGTGACAGGTCAGATAATGAAAGTAGGGTTGGATGAAAGCAAGAAAAGAGAGAGCGAGCAAGAAAGAGAGAGAGAGAGAGAATGAGAGAGAGAGAGAGAATGAGAGAGAGAGAGAGAGAGAGAGAGGGAGAGAGAGAGAGGGAGAGTGAGAATGAGAGAGAGAGAGAGAGAGACAGAGAGAGAGAGAGAGAGAGAGAGAGAGAGAGAGAGAGAGAGAGAGAGAGAGGGAGAGTGAGAATGAGAGAGAGAGAGAGAGAGAGAGAGAGAGGGAGAGAGAGAGAGGGAGAGTGAGAATGAGAGAGAGAGAGAGAGAGAGAGAGGGAGAGAGAGAGAGAGGGAGAGTGAGAATGAGACAGAGAGAGAGAGAGAGAGAGAGAGAGGGAGAGAGAGAGGGAGAGAGAGAGAGAGAGGGAGAGTGAGAATGAAAGAGAGAGAGAGAGAGAGAGAGAGAGAGAGGGAGAGTGAGAGAGAAAGAGAGAGAGAGAGTGAGAATGAGAGAGAGAGAGAAAGAGAAAAAGAGGGGGAGAGAGAGAGAGAGAGAGAGAAAGAGAGTGAGAATGAGAGAGGGAGAGAGGGAGAGAGAGAGAGAGAGAGAAAGAGAGTGAGAATGAGAGAGGGAGAGAGGGAGAGAGAGAGAGAGACAGAGAGAGAGAGAGAGAGAGGGAGAGAGAGAGAGAGAGAGAGAGAGGGAGAGTGAGAATGAGAGAGAGAGAGAGAGAGAGAGAGAGGGAGAGAGAGAGAGAGAGAGTGAGAATGAGAGAGAGAGAGAGAGAGAGAGGGAGAGAGAGAGAGAGGGAGAGTGAGAATGAGACAGAGAGAGAGAGAGAGAGAGAGGGAGAGAGAGAGGGAGAGAGAGAGAGAGAGGGAGAGTGAGAATGAAAGAGAGAGAGAGAGAGAGAGAGAGAGAGAGAGGGAGAGTGAGAGAGAAAGAGAAAGAGAGAGAGAGAGTGAGAATGAGAGAGAGAGAGAAAGAGAAAACGAGGGGGAGAGAGAGAGAGAGAGAAAGAGAGTGAGAATGAGAGAGGGAGAGAGGGAGAGAGAGAGAGAGAGAGAAAGAGAGTGAGAATGAGAGAGAGAGAATGAGAAAGAGAGAAAGAGAGAGAGAGTGAGAATGAGAGAGAGAGAGAAAGAGAAAAAGAGGGAGAGAATGAGAGCTAGACACAAGGAGAGAAAGGCATAGAGGAGCAGCAAAGAAAGGAGAAGACAGACTAAAAGCCACAAAAGCTCGGTGGATGTCTGTGAAAGGTATTTTGCTTATACCTTATAGCTTGGTAATACGTGCCGGGCCTTTGGCTGTAAGAAGTTAAAGGCTTGAGTTAGGAACTTTAATAATTAATAATTGCTTTAATAATTACTTTAAGACAGAATCCAAAATCACAGTCGATAAACAGAAAGAAACCAAAATGAAGCAAAAGGACAAGGTAGAACTCAGGGTAACTAACATGAGCGAAACGCTCGGTATGAACGACAAGCAGACAACAGTTCACACTGTGAGCTTACAAACAGGCTGATTACATACAGGGAGTGACAGGTGTGGTGATAGAATGGTGACAGGTTGATCAGTGAGAGTTCTGAGTCACCTACTGAAGCGTGGGTGTGCGGCGGGGGGACTGCAGTCTGGAGCAGCCGCGCTGGCTGTAGTTTCAGCCGGGCCGGAGGGAGCTGTGACACACCTCTATAATTCATAGACTATATTTCCTGAACCACTTCACTAAAAAAGCCCAGCCATTCAGGTATAGGTGCCCATAGCATACGCTCTCCTCCAACACTACCAGATCATCCACCTCAATCACTCCCAATCAAGCTGGAAAATTGCTGTAGATTGTATAAAAATCACTGGCTAAATCAGGCTAAAAACACAGTGTAGCCCAGCTTTAGTGTTCCAGAGATCCAGAGATAATGGGGTCTCCTGGCGACAGTGACAGTACACCAGTATGAAACACCACACTGGGCTTGAATTCTAGATCTAAACTTCTTAAACTCAGTGAGCTCCATTCGTTTTGTCTTAGAACTAACGTCCATCTGAAGTGGAACTGAAGTTGATCTCAGTTCATTAGCTCTGAGTGTAGTGTACATTTGCCTGGTCCGCCTGGGGAGCTGGAGGCTCTATATAATGTCCAATGTTCCAGCTTTGCGAGTGGGGACAATATTAATAAAGCCAGGCATACGAGACACGCCTGTATGAATTATTTAAAGGCGTGACTAACTGTGGTGCCTCCGAAACCCTAACACAACCACGCCAACAGCAGAAGCAAAACAACGTGTTTCAATTTTGCTTTATGTTGAGCAAGTACTGCATGTGATAAGTGCTAATTCGTCTTGGGAGAGCAGTTCCGGCCGGGGGCCACTTTTCCTCCGCATACCTTTGGGGAGCAGGATGCATATCTGATATTGCTGTAATATGACTTGCCAACCAGCGGTGAAATACATCACCATAACAACCTAGTTTAGCAGCAAAGCATCTGTGACTGTTTTCATGTGTAGTTCCTTTTAAAAGAACCCAATTCTGTTAAAGTGAAGGGGATCCAGCTGTAAATGGCCTCAGTGACTGAACCCACTTTCCGATCGTCCTTAGCGCTGATGAGCGCTCGGATCATTTGCCTACACGAAAACTCCTTTAGAAGTTCATCACATAACGTATCTGGGCTGGGTTTCCCCTAAAGCAGACCCAGATGTTAAGAAGAGCCATTCATCAAACCACTTTGGGAGCCACACCATTTTTCTTCACTGTAAATATGTCTTGGTATGTGCTGATGCTCTACTATAGGCTAAAATATATATAAACAAAAACAAAGACTTACTTTGCTCTGCTTTAAGCTTTAGCTCAGATATAGCTGCTTTTCTCACATCTCTGGCAGGAAACTTTTCCTAAAAAGTGGAATAGTTTCTTGTAAAATGGTCGACTTTTTACGAGGCTGAGGTCAGCTTCTTGTTCGGCAGCTTCTTGTTCAAAGTCGTGAAGATACAATCAGTTTCTCGCTCAAATTGTCCCCGTTCCACCTTAAATGGAGTTACATTCTGGCGCCTCAGGCACCATTTAAAGTAGAACGGGAACATCTGAACGAGACGTTGACTTCATCTTGACTTTTTAGTGTTTGACAGTTTCTCATTACAATGCAAATAAGTCCATTTATCTCTAAATTACTGTCAAATCTTGGTCCGAACACTCTACGAAGTGAAGATCTGTACACTAAGATGCTTTTGCAAAACTGGGCCCAGACTGGAATACTTCAATAATGGTAAAAACAATATTAAAAACAATAAACGTTATTGTTGTTGATGACATCACTGATAGGAAAGATGTTTAAATGAGCATTGTATTTTATAATACTGTATTCCGTTATCATAAATATTATACTGTGTTTCCTAAAAGCAATAAGCGACTCGAGGCGACGTGTTAGTGATTTCACCACGGGTAACGTTAGTGTCTCACTGTGGGTAGCATCACCCACGGTGAAAATAGTCTAGTGTCTTATTGCATTTATATGCCTCTTTGCAAAATGACACAAACCCACAGGCAGTCTTTCTCCTGAGGAGCTTGTTTTCATCTGCTAAGCACTGGAAGATGGTGACTGTGCCTGTACATAAGCCTCAAGCTTATTTCATTTAGTTTTTATAATGCACAAATCAATCGGGACCCAAATTGAACCACAAATCAACTGTTTCAGGAGATGGTCTGAGTGCGGTTTGTCTGTGGGTCTGTTTAAAGGGCTCTGAGCTCATTTGATGTGTTCACAACTGCAAAAGAAACTGAGAGCGTTATAAATCCTGCGGAAAGCGTAAAAATATATTATATATATCAAGGTCAGAAAACAAAACATCGGATCTCCAAAATGGTAACTTTACAGGAGAAGGGAAAAACCAAGCTTTCTTTCAATGTAAGTCAATGGAACCAGAGTGTTTTCCAAGTCATTTTGGGTTGTTTCTTTTGGTCCATTCATCATGAAATTTACATACAACGTAAAGGGCAGCAGTCATTTTCAAATGATGTCAAACAAGGAAAACATTCCATAAAAATGGAGATACAAGGTTTTGTCCAGACAGCAGCGATATATAATACATACATCATATTATATAACATATTGCACCCACACAGCCATTTCCCCTGCCCGAACAAGATTTACGCTCATATGAACACTATTCAAACCAACCCAGGTCACTCTATGATGTGAAAGTGGTCTCAGTGGCTAAACATCTTTTTTCCGTGGAGGTTTGTGTTGCTGGTAATCCTCGTATTCCCGGTTCTAACGTGTCCTGCACCTCTGCAGTGTTGAGCACACCTCTGTTGGGTCGCTGTGCTGGGAGTGGAGTGTGATGCGCTGTGACACCGTGCCACTTTGATCACTCGGCTCATTGTGGAGGAGAAGCTCCAGTGTGGCGTGTGTGGGAGGCGCCCGCTTACGCCGCACAGCTACGGAGTTACGGAGGCAAGCGCACGGGGGGATGCCAACAGAGCCCCCTCACTCACGTTACCCACGTACCCTGGTATAAATTATTTAAACCAACGGGCGCCCCGAGTGAAACAGGCTGCAGATCCAGACTGAAATCGGTTTAGTGCCTCTAGCGAACGGCTCATCAACAAGGACGAAAAGTCGCCACGAGCTGTATCCACTCTTGAACGAACAGCGTTCTAACTGCATCACATCCGCCATGGGATGTACTCGCTCTACGCCTCCACCCGTGCAACAGAGACCCTGCTGGGGATTGTTCATGCCTCGTCCGTTACACCATGTCCTCATACGGACCCCACGGGAACAGATGTGCCCAGAGGAGGGTCATAAAAGCTATCACAGCTACACAGCACCTTTGGCAGAGAGCAGCGCAGAGCACGGTCAATTTTTACGACCTCTCCTGCACCCACACATCATCCCAGACAGAGGGATCAAGCTCAGGGGCTATGCGTCCTCACTAATTTTGACAATCTGTTGGTTTTAGGCAATGAAATTACTGAAAACACTGCTGTGCTTCACTGCAAAATATAGTAACCTGTCAAGTAAAATTACCTTAAATCGAGTTGTTTATCTATTTAAAGACTATTTAACTTAATTCTCGACATTTTTTTCCTTGTTTTGAGTAATTTTGTTATGTAAAAGTATCTGACTACAGTGGCAGATACTTCTGCTTGTTTTAAGAAAAGTGCTTGAAGCAAGCTAAATGATCTGCCACTACAATGAGAAAAGCTTACTTGATAAAATGACCCAAAACAAGTAAATAATGTCTAGAAATAAGCTAGATAATCTTATGCACGACCATCACAAACAGAAAAATGACAGATCGACTAGATTTAAGATCATTTCACTTGACAAGAGACCATTTTTTGAAGTGTTTTCCCCTCATTATACAAGCTGTAGTGCTGTAGGACAACACTGGGTCTCCCACTTGTTATCCTGTTGTGTCGTCAAGCACTGCAGCTGCTGCTTTCTGTGTGTGAAGTCTGAGGTATTTGAGTCTGGTAATAAATGAACAAAGTGAAAAGTACGTTGACTCCACAGCAATATTTACCACACCCAGTAAGCAGGTTTTGAGTTGTGGCAGTAAAGTTTACGGCATTGAAACAGAACCAGAAACCCTGTGAACTCTGGATGTTGTCTATGTGAGACGTTTAAAGGACAAGCTCACGCTTGTGAATGTTTGCATCTGGCCAAAGTAGTCGAGCACATATTTACTCATCTATATCTGTAAATGCATCGTGGCCAGCTTGGCTACGCACTGTAGCGTCCACCGCTATTACAAGAGACACAACTTTTGCACAAGTAGAGGCGCTTTGTTTTCCGGCTGTTGTGGGCCTCAGCATTTCTCTGGCTAACTCAGCTGGTTCTCTACTCCAGCTCACGTCTCTCTCTCTCTGCCAGCTAACATATAATATACACAGACACACCCCTGGTGGTATCTAGCCTCTTCCTCTACAATAAGAGTCCACAGCAAAATTAAAAAAGTGCAATAGTCCAAGGAGATTCATTTGAAAGAGGCCTTGAATATTCTGTAGTAACTCCCATTATGATGAAGTAATCTGAACCAACTGTGATGCTGAAGGTGATCTGGTTTCTGCCAGACATATGAAGGGGTACAGGGGTCTACAAACCCCTGTTGCAAACGGAGGTAAAACGTCGCGATGGCTGTGGGGTCCCTACCTCTAGCTCTGACGCAGGGGCATCCCGGCTTGGTTGAAGATCCATATACTGAGGAGCTCATTGCACATTGTTTCGCTCAGATTGCTTCGTCCTAGAGAGAGTTATTAAAGAATATTCTGGGCCTCTTTCGAGTGAATCCCTGTATCAAATCATGAATAGTATTTTTTTTTTTTAGTTACACTACTTTGTTGTAACTTATTAGGAGTGAATATAAATCATCACATACCATGTATAAATATCATGGTATTACATTTTTGCCGTATCGCCCACCTTTATGTGCTCCACCCTCAACATCTTTCCTGCCACACTCTCACTGAACAGTTTACAAATGTGAAAGCTGCCTGTAAAGAACTGCACACCGTCCTCTCAGCACTCCTGGCTGTGACTTTAAGCACAGTGTAGTCTGTATAGGCTTCTCTGCTGAAGCTACATTTGAGGGTGGCGTGTGCAAATGTGCCGTCTCTCGATTAGATGATGATGTCTTAAAGGAGACGATCAGATGTTAACAGAGAGTCTGAGTCACTGAGGTACCAGTTTATTAGGTAACCAGGGTTCTAGCATCTGTTAGCACTGGGAGCTGGGAAAAAGAGCCACCTCAGTGACTCTGAATGCAGCATGACAGTTGGTGCTACGTGAGGATATCCTAGCATCTCCTAAACAGCTGTCACTGTGGGCTTTTTCATGTAGAAACATTTCGAGGGTTTACTGAGAACTGAGAAAAGCAAAAGTGTTTGGCGTGTCTGCGAACAGCTTGTGGATCAGAGGGGTCAACAGAGATGCAAGCACACAGATGATATGTACACTGTCATCTCAGAATGGACCTCTTATCTGGCTTTATTCAAGTGCTACCACATCCAGAGACTCTAACGGGGGCTGAAACGGTCCACAAGAAAGAGCAAAACTGGACCACTGAGATCTGAGAACTGGCGGGGAAAAGCGGCATGGTCGAACGAATCCAGGTTCCTTTTGCATCTTGCAGAATGACGAATCAAAATTTGGCACAAGCAACGAATCCATGGAGCACCTTGTTTGGTTTCTACAGTACAGACAGGCGGCGGTGGTGGTGTAATAGGAGTGGCATGCGTAACGGCCCCTGGTACCATCCGAGGAACACGTGATTGGTGTGGAGTATCTGAATACTGCCGCCAGGACGTTCATCCACTCATGGTAACAGTTTAGGTTACACACTTCCAGTGTGGTAATGGACCATGTGATAAGGCACGAATCACCGCCGAATGGATCCAGGAACATGACAGCATCGTTACATTGCTTCAGTGGCTCAAACAGTCCCTTTATCTCAACCCTATAAACCATTTTTAAAGGTCTGGACCAGTTTCTGGCTCACTCATGCAGGTATAGAACAACAGTCACTTTAAATCAATTCACTACTACATATTACTGTACTGTATTTCCATATCCAGGCCTGGGGCAACATAACATATGGACTGTGTGATGGACTCCATGACAGAATCCAGGCAAACACATGCTGTTCTGAAGGTCAGAGGATGCTACTATTTAGGTGTGTCTAATAAACTGACAACTCAGAAAAGTCAGACAGTCGGGAAAGAACCGCGCTGACATACAACAGCTATCCATGACGCAAAAGCACTGTCAGAAGTCGAGAGCTGACGTGCAGGTTTGGATGTTTGTATTTCCCATGTGGATCTGACCCCGAGTCTCCACAGGCAGTACGGGGAAGCAGAATTCCTCACATCTTCAAAGACAGGTTCGTGTCTTCCCAAGAGCACCGCACGGCATAAACAAGTATTTGTAAACAAGCTCACGTCCCCGCTAGCATAGAGGGAGCGAGAAGATGTGACACCCGGTTCTGATGCAGTGGAGAGAAAGAAAAGAAAGGGATACAAAGCAGAGAAAGAAAGGGAAGCTTCTCGGGAACTACCCAACCAAATCCACAGCTGACTCTAAAATCCTCTTGGATGTAGAACACATTAATGAAAGACTAGAACACGGAATAAACAAGCTCTGCATATTTCAGTGGTTAAGGTGGTCAATCAGAGCGGTTCGGTGTGAAAGGGTTCAGATCTCTTTACAGTGGCGGTGACAGGATCCAGGGGTCGCCATGACTACAACACAAATATAGACATTTTATTTACTACTGAGAACCACCAGAGAACCCAATACAGTGAATACAGTGAAAAATACAGCGAATGTTAATAATCCTCTCCAAACTACTGTAGAACAACGTCTCAATAATGCACAATAACGTTCAGAGGTGGCCATCTGGTTCCTGTCACCACCACTGTGAGCAGTTCTGAAGTTTATCACAGTCCTGACATCTGAGTTATCATCTGCGAAGGAAAACACGTCCATTAATCCTCAGCAGAGACAAAAGCACAGCCACATTTATTCATCATGTATCTTTAATATCCGTCCTGTCACAAAAACACACTGAACGCTTGCTACAGCAGTTTAAAAGTAAGCCATTGAGTTGCCAGTGAGTTGGCAGAGCTCTGGAGTAAGAAGCGGCTCATGAAGACAGACAGACAGACGGATTCCTCGAGAGAGAGTGAGAGTGTTCCCTGGGGAAAGGATAAGGACGATAATGATGACGTCTCACAGCCTTTGAGGAGTGTGTGTGTCAATGGCAGTTATGCTGGAGATGAGGACAGCTGGAACACTGCATCCCTGCCACACTGAACACAGTGTCTCTCACTCTGTCTTTTCTCTGCTCTAAGCTAGATACACTATCCACAACGCTCTTTCACAGGCTTTTGTCCCCATTACTGAAAGTCTGCCAACATTCACTGCCATGATCTCAATTTAAAGGCTACAGGTTTTAAGAAAACACCATTAATAATTAAAACATTGATTCTTCATGACACTGTAGACCACATATTCACCTGACCATCAACTTCGAGGCTGTCATTCAGGACTAATTCTGAACATGTTCTCATTTCCAGTCAGTGTAGCGTCAGACAGACAGCAGATCTATGAACTGTCCAGTTTACCGGTTTAACTTCCACTTACCGGCCAATTTATTAGAAACATCAGCTTTGTGTTTCCACTCACTGGCCAATTTATTAGAAACCCCAGCCTTGTGTTTCTACTTACTGTCCACTTCATTAGAAACACTAACCTTGTGCTTTCACTCACTGGCCACTTTATTAGAAACACCAACCTTGTGCTTTTACTCACTGGCCACTTTATTAGAAACACTAACCTTGTTCTTCCACTAACTGGCCACTTTATTAGAAACACTAACCTTGTGCTTTCACTCACTGGCCACTTTATTAGAAACACCAACCTTGTGCTTTTACTCACTGGCCACTTTATTAGAAACACTAACCTTGTTCTTCCACTAACTGGCCACTTTATTAGAAACACTAACCTTGTGCTTTCACTAACTGGCCACTTTATTAGAAACACCAACCTTGTGCTTTCACTCACTGACCACTTTATTAGAAACACCAACCTTGTGCTTCCACTCACTGGCCACTTTATTAGAAACACTAACCTTGTGCTTTCACTCACTGACCACTTTATTAGAAACACTAACCTTGTGCTTTCACTCACTGACCACTTTAACTGAAACACTGTTTTTTACACACATCAGTGTCCCTGCTAGGCTGAGAGCAGTGTACTGTAAATATACTTCATCATGTTAGAGATAAAGATCCAATGAAAGGTTGAACCACAGATAAAGCTATTCATTCCCCACAGTTAGCACCAGTGCCTCTGCTTATCAGATAAGCAAGCCTGGAAAGTTTCTTTTTGGTCAAACTCTTCATCGAACAATTTTTATGTGATGAAAAATGAAAGTTCATTTTGTGCTGAAATATATTTGCTACCTGTGGAGGGAAACACAGGAGACCTTTGCCATATCTCATCTGATACGAGGCAGGCCATAAAAAGTGCTCTCTAAGTGGAACTGCGCCTTTGATTACAACTTTCTCTCCTGTGTAATGCAGAGGGGGTGAAAGATAGCTTTATCGATTACACACAGAGGAAAGAAATTAAAAAAATACAAAAACAGGAAAGGAGCTGCTGCTTTCATTTCAAACGTGTTTCATTCATGTCCCGCTGTGGCCATTTCAGTTTGAGACTAATCATCTCATAGGCTGGAATAATGTCATGTGATTCATTCGTGATCATGGCCTCCCTCTGGTAATGATGTGTATTAATGGCAGTTTCTCAACTTTACTTAGTCTCTGTGAAACATAGTGAGTAAGGGCTCCAAGCTGCTCCTGACATGATATTTTATCACGATTTCAGTCTGAAATTATTGTTGTACAAGATTCTTTACACTCAAGTATGTAGCCACGGCACTGACCATATAGGAGCACTCTGTAGCTCTACAGTTACAGACAGTAGTCCATCTGTTTCTACAATGGTCAGGGCCCCCCACAGAGCAGGTATTATTTGGGTGGTGGATCAATACTGATGTGGTGGTGGTGTGTTAGTGGGTGTTGTGCTGGTCTGAGTGGATCAGACACAGTAGTGCTGCTGGAGTTTTAAACACCTGAGTGTTGCTGCTGGACTGAGAACCAAAAACATCCAGCCGACAGCATGCTGTGGGCAGCGTCCCATGGGCAGAGTCCTGTGACCACTGATGAAGGACTAAAGAATGACCAACACAAACTGTGCGGCAGCAGATGAGCTGTCGTCTCCGACTTTACATCTGTAACGACAAGGTAGTGGTGTCTAATAGAGTGGACAGTGAGTGAATCCGCTCAGACCAGCACAACACACACTTCAAGATGAAGAGTCTTTAGCAGAACTGCCTCGGTCCAGTGTTAGCTTTAGTGTTAGCTCATCTGAAGGGGCAGCTTCCATGACTCAAACCTCCACACTAGACTTTAAACCTGCTGATAAAAGATTTGTCTGATTTGATTCATGTAAACAGGGTTTTGTGTGTGGTTGGTTAGTGTAGTGGTTAACACCTCTGCCTTGTAGACTGGGGTTCAATCCCCACCTGGGAAAACACCCTACACTATACCAGTGAGAGTCCTTGGGCAAGACTCCTAACACCGCCTTCACCTACCTGTGTAAAATGATCAAACTGTAAGTCGCTCTGGATAAGAGCGTCTGCCAAATGCCGTAAATGTTTTGCCTAGTCTCAATTTATATTCCTTCAAAAGCCAGTTTATTTTTTAGAATATTAAAATGCTTTAGATATTCTCCTTTGCGTGCTTCTATATTTTCTTTGTGCTCCTGAACTTTTTAGTCTGTAAGTTGTCAGGACTGAAAGTTACTGTAATCACATTTTATTTTATTTTTATTTTAATTTGGCTAAACTAAATGCAAAAATGCCAATAATGACTAGTTAAACTCTACTACAGTCCTGGACTGTCTCCAACACATGCTGATGGTGTCTCTAAAGTCCAAACAGGTGTAGACGAGTGATTTGAGTGAGTCCTGTTGCTGCGTAAGTGCAGCCTGAGGCTAATGAGTTTGAAGCTCCTGGGTCCACAGGACACGCTTGTATATGAGAATCTACTCTGTGTGCCGTCCCGGCTAAAATAAAGTCCCTGTCCCAGTGGGACCCGCTCACTCTCACCCCTCCGCCAGTGCTCCCCTGGTGACCGGCTCTAATCATGTCCCACAGTCCCGCTGGGCGGAGGGGATTGTGTGCTCACTCGTCCTGTGCGGCCGCGGTTTACTCTGATTAGAATGGATTTAACTGCACGCTCTCTGAAAGGGAGATAACATGGCTGAGCTGTTGGAGCTGAGACTCTCAACACTTTCACAGCCTGATCACATGAACTTCAGCACCTTGGGTAAAGTTAGGACAGAGGAGGTTTACTGCCAACAAAACAGAACCAGAAACAAACAGATCAGGGCTGTTAAATGACTGAAATCATTCATTATAATAATAATAATAATAAGTCAACCTTAATTAACTGCATTTATCTTTTGCTTTGTGTCATGGTGCATTACCATGCTGGAAGTAGGCATCAGAAGATGGTAAACAGTGGTCATGAATGGACGCACACGGTCAGCAGCAATTCTCAAGTAGGCTGTGGCATTCAAATGATGATTGATTGGTATTAACGAGCCCACAAAGTGCCAAGAAAACATTCCCCACACCATTACACCACCTCGGAGTCAGAATGGGTCTATGGATTCATGCTATTGGTGCCAAATTCTGACCCTGTCTGTGTGCCTCAGCAGAAATCAAGGTTTATCAGACCAGGCTGTTTTTCTAGTCTTCATCTGTCCAGTTTTGTGCCCACTGCAACCTCAGCTTCCTGCTCTTAGCTGACAGAGGTGGAACCCGATGCGGTCTTCTGCTGTTGTAGCCCATCCCCGTCAAGGTTTGTCATGTTGTGCAATCTGAGGTGCTTTTCAGATCACTATAATTGTACCGAGGGGTTATCTGAGTTAGCTTCATGTCAGCTCGAACCAGTCTGGCCATTCTCCGCTGACCTCTCTCACCAACAAGGCACCTCCATCTGCAGAACTGCCGCTCACTGGGCGTTTTTTCTTTCTGATCCTGGTTTAAGTGGAGGATCTCGAGGGGAACTGGTGCTCGACTAAGCTGCTGATTTAGTTCAGCGTTTATCCACTGTTCTGTCATGAGCGCTAACCAGTGCCGTCCTCTCAAGGTGCTCAAAGTATCCCTTTAAAAGCAAGTGTAAAGCCGGATTATATCCCAGAGGAATACGGCACTGCAGCAGGGCTTTAGTCTACACTGCTACAGACAGGTTAAAGGGTCAAACCAGGAAAATTTGTTAATGCCATTAAAACTTCCCTCTGTCCTGCTCTCTCTCCCTCCTCTCTTCTACTCTCTCTCTCCCTCCTCTTCACGCTCTCACTCCTTCTCTCTCTTCCTCCTTCCTAACTCTCTTCCTCTCTCCCTCTCCTTTCTCTCTTCTCTCCTCCCTCTCTCATTCTTCTATCACTCTCCTTTTCTCTTTCCCTCCTCTCCCAATCTCCTTATCTCTCCCCATCTCCTTCTCTTTATCTCCCCCTCTCTCTTTTCTCTCCTCCCTTTCCCCCCCTCTATCTTTCCTCTCTCTCTCTCCCCCTCCCTCCTCTCTCTCTCTTTCTTTCCCCACTCCCTCTCTCTTTCTATTTCCCTGTCCTATCACTCTTCTCTCCTCATTCCCTCCCTTCTCTCCTTTATCTCTCTCTCCCTCCTGTCTCCCTCTTCCTTTGTTCCTCCTTCTGTCTTTCCCTCTCTTATCTCCTTCCTTCTCTCTCTCTCTCTCTCTCTCTCTCTCTCCCGTCTCTCTCTACCTATCCTTCTCTCTGTCCCCTCCCTCCTTCCCTCTCTCTCCTTCCTATTTCCTTCCCTACTTCTCTCTCTCTCCCCTCCCTGGTTTCTCTCTCTCTCTCTCTCTCTCTCTCTTTCTTTCCCCACTCCCTCTCTCTTTCTATTTCCTAGTCCTATCACTCTTCTCTCCTCCCTCCCTCCCTTCTCTCCTTTATCTCTCCCTCCTGTCTCCCTCTTCCTTTGTTCCTCCTTCTGTCTTTCCCTCTTTCTTATCTCCTTCCCTCATTTTTTATCTCCCCTCCATCCTTCTCTCTCCTATCTCCTTCCTTCCTTCCTTCCTTCTCTCTCTCTCTCTCTCTCTCTCTCTCTCTCTCCCATCTCTCTGTCTCTCTCTACCTATCCTTCTCTCTGTCCCCTCCCTCCCTCCTTCCCTCTCTCTCCCTCCTATTTCCTTCCCTACTTCTCTCTCTCCCCTCCCTGGTTTCTCTCTCTCTCTCTCTCTCTCTCTCTCTCTCACTCTCTCTCTCTCTAAGTTAATGATCCAGTAGTGGTTGAAGAATGGCTGGGTTTATTGGCCGTAGGAAAACACCACTTAAATTCAGGAGGAGTTTCTGCCTCAATCACTGGTGAATCTGATGCGTCACAGACACTAACGACTGGCCAGCGTCCAGCAGGGCCACTGCGCTATTACTATCCTCACTGCCGGACACTAAAACCTATTGATGCAGTCAGCTTTGTAAAGGACATTTTTTCCCTCCTGAGCGATCGTCTGTCCCCGAGCTGCCACACTGAGAACAACGGAGCTCTGAACCTACAGGATTCAGATGTGTCAGTCGTTTTCCTGAAGAACTGTGCTGATGGAACACATTTTCTTCATGTGTGAACGTCTGAAATAGACTTTTTTTCAGCTTATGCAGAAATCTGTGACGTGACATTCACATTGCAGGCCAGATAGAAGTGACCTTGTACGTTGCTTTCGCTACTGACTCTGAACAGTAAACCCTTGGCCAACTGAGTGTCTAAATATAGTACTGCATTAAAGACGTCTACACTGGAAATCCATCCATCCATCCATCCATTTTCCAAGCCGCTTCTCCATCAGGGTCACAGGGGGGTGCTGGAGCCTATCCCAGCAGTCTTCGGGCGGAAGGCAGGATACACCCTGGACAGGTCGCCAGTCCATCACAGGGCAGACAGACAAACACAGACATTCACACCTAGGGGCAATTCAGCATGTCCAAATGGCCTGACTGCATGTCTTCGGACTGTGGGAGGAAACCGGAGGAAACCCACACAGACACGGGGAGAACATGCAAACTCCACACAGAGAGGACCCTGGCCGCCCGGCCAGGGAATCGAACCCAGGCCCTCCTCGCTGTGAGGCGATAGCGCTACCCATCACGCCACCGTGCCGCCTTACACTGGAAATGTCAAGTCTAAAAGACCAAAGTATGGTATGGTATGGTAACATACACAAATGTATGTTCTCTGTTAAAAAATGACACTAACCGATGAGGATTATGGTCCTTTTCTTCACAACAAGCATAACACTGATAGTACAGGGTGTCATTTTCGTAGTCTAATAACGTAGCCAATTCTCCCTCAAATGATCTGAAAAAAAAAAAAAAAACCTGATATTTTGTCTAAATCGTTTTTCTAAGATTAGGATTATTTCAGATGTTCATTAGTTTAACACATTCAAATGTATTATCATTAATTTACAGCAACAGCATGTTTACAACAACCAAGACATGTTTAGTGTCCACATTTTGCACTTTAGTGCTGGAAGTATGATGCTACTATTGCTCACGAACACTAGAAACCAGTAGTCACCCAAATCTTTTCACAAATACATCCCCAAAACCAAAATCCATCCCATTTTGAGTTCACTGTTTTTGTGATGTGACCAGTATACGTAAATAAATTAACACACCTAAATATGATATTTTTCTGTTAATTTTAATCCACAATTTCTTTGCAACTTATTTACATTATTTTTTTTGAAGTTTAACATATTGGGAAAAAATAAAACACAAAAACATAATGTGCCATAACTTTTGCACAGGCCACACTTTATAATTTTCCCCTTCCCAATATGTTAAAGATGGCAAATGAACAGTAACTGTGCATTAAAACATGCAGCAGTGTGTTCTCTGTAGAGGATGTAGAGGATGTGCTCACTTACTTTCACTTAGAGGATTTTTTTCTGGACTGCATTTTGAATAAGGCGCAGTACAGAGCAGCCAATCAGAACAGAGCCCATGTACATATATTAGGCACAGTAAGACAGCCTGAGTAATTCTGAGGAAGGAAGAGATGGTCAGTTACTGCAAACTGACAAAGAGCGGGTGTCTCCAGATTTCTGCGGCAGAGAGAAGCAGTGCTCAGCTGTGTGTGTCCCAGAGTTGACCTGCTCGAGCAGCTCTGCGAGATTTACCTGAGCTGTGCTTCAAAGCAGGGGGCTTAGGAGGGGCAAATATACCAGCCCCCCAGAGACTGAGGGGGCTGATCTGGGTTCAGTTTTAACTTTATTCTGATTAATACGACTCAGAGGACCTGATCCCACAGCACGTTTGCTCTCAGATGTTTGATTCACACAGACCCAGCTTTACTGTGCGCTCTCTCACTCTCTCTCTCTCTCTCTCTCTCTCTCTCTCTCTCTCTCTCCCCATCTCTCTCTCTCTCTCTCCTTCTCTCACTCTCTGTCTCTCCTTCTCTCACTCTCTCTCCTTCCCTCTCTCTCCATCTCTCTCTCTCTCTCACTCTCTGTCTCTCTCTCTCCCCATCTCTCTCTCTCTCTCCTTCTCTCACTCTCTCTCTCTCTCCTTCTCTCACTCTCTCTCCTTCCCTCTCTCTCCATCTCTCTCTCAATCTCTCACTCTCTGTCTCTCCCCATCTCTCTCTCTCTCTCTCCTTCCCTCTCTCTCCATCTGTCTCTCTCTCGCTTTCTCTCTCTCTCTCTCTCCCTCCCTCTCTCTCTCTCTCTCTCTCTCTCTCTCGCTTTCTCTTTCTCTCTCCCTCTCTCTCTCTCTCTCTCTCTCTCTCTCACTCTCTCTCTCTCTCTCTCTCTCCGTCTCTCTCCCTCCCTCTCTCTCCCTCCCTCTCTCTCTCTCTCTGTCTCTCTCTCTCCCTCCCACTCTCTCCCTCCCTCTCTCTCTCTCTCTCTCTCCCTCTCTCTCTCTCCGTCTCTCTCTCTCTCTCCCTCCCTCTCTCTCCCTCCCTCTCTCTCTCTCTCTGTCTCTCTCTCTCCCTCCCACTCTCTCCCTCCCTCTCTCTCTCTCTCTCTCTCCCTCTCTCTCTCTCCGTCTCTCTCTCTATCTCTCTCCGTCTCTCTCCCTCCCTCTCTCTCTCTCCCTCTCTCTCTCTCTCTCTCTCTCTCCCTCCCTCTCTCTCCCTCCCTCTCTCTCTCTCTCTCTCTCTCTCTCTCTCCCTCCCTCTCTCTCCCTCCCTCTCTCTCTCCCTCTCCCTCTGACAGGCATGCTGTTATCCTGGGACACTGTAAGGCGCTTTGGACTGTGTCTCTGTCTCATCCTTTCTCAGACCCGCAGATGCAGGTGAGCGCTGCTAATGATGAGGCAGAGATCAGATGGTCTGCATCAAAACCACAAAATCTCAAATTAGAATCATTTTCAAATCGAAGATTTGTGGTATGGAACAATCTCAAATCTCAAAATCTGAAATTCAGAGGTATGAAAAGATCTCATATCTCAAAATCTCAGAATCAAAAGCATGTAAACATCTCAGTTCTCAAATCAGAAGTACCAGAAACATCTTGAATCTCAAAATCTGAAAATCAGAGGTATGGAAATGTCTCATATCTCTAAATCTCAAATCATAAACATGGAAACACCCCAAAATCTCAAAATCAGATACATAGGAATATCTCAATTCTCAAAATCTGAAAATCAGAAGCATGAAACCATCTCATTATTGGGAAATGGATATATCTCAAATCTCAACACAGAGAATCGATACATCTCAAACCACAAAATGAGAAACACAGATATGCATAAAACCAGAAGCCTGGGAAGTTTGGAAATCTCAGGATCAGAAGCAAAACTGCAAATCTTTAAATATCCCACTGAAATGCTTGAACACAAAATGGACATAACTTAAATCTTTGGATTGTTCTTCATTTAAACTGAACAAAAAAAACACCTTCAGTTATTCAAGTTCTTCATAAATGAAAGCATTAACAATGTGTGGCTTGGTTCCATGTGTAGGTCAGACACACACAGAACGTCACAGATGTTTCCTGCCCTGAGGAGCAGATCTCATCGCTGTGTGAGGATGCAGGGGGTGCAGAGACTGTCTGTTTCCCAGCTAAACACTCCGTACACCCACATATGACCCAGAGTGGCCAGGAGGACGGCCTCCAGGGGTCAGGGGACAGGGAGTGAGCTTAGACTCAGTCGATGCAGACATCACCAACCCCACACACATCTAGCATGAAGGCCCCTGGTCAGAGCGTATAGACCCTCACTGCAGGAATCCGCTCTTCATAATGTTCTTTCTTATTTAGACTTAGAGAGGCTTGACTCCTCCTGAGGGAAGCTGTGATGCTGCACACAAACCAACAAAAACATCTTACACTCCCTGGCCACTTTATTAGAAACCCCTTGTAGCTCCACCTTGCTGGTGTAAAGTTTGAGACAGTAGCTCATCTGTTGATGCACAGTTTGCATTAGCCTGTATCTAGTCCTTCATCAATGGTGAGCCCTCTGGTCAGAAACTGACCAATGCAGAGAACAGAGGGGGTTAATCAACTGTGCTGCAACAGACTGGGTACAGTGTGCCTGTACCTGCAGTACTGCGTAGAAGTCAGACAGCGCTCTTCATTAAATTTCCTGTCAAAACTGATACAGTTATTCATTTTCCAGCGCCAGGAAAAGACAGGAAACAGAAAATGACCGAACCTAAATCTAATGTCATCTTGTCCAGTATCCAGTGAGCCACTCTTTACTTTTATTACAGCTCCTATTCTTTTCCATGAGGCTCCCTTTCAGCTCCTCAGAGAATCTGCAGACACGCCTCCAAAGCTCAGTCTTAGAAGCTGGTTGATGATTTTCTGTAGTGATCAAACCCATTCAGTGGTGCTGAGGTCTGGACTCTGGGGTGGTCAGTCCATCGTTCGGCTTCTTTGTTTGGTGTGTCCGTCTCCTTTTCTCAGTGAGGTTCTTCTTGATCAGCTACACGTCCTTTCAGACCCACAGCGCTGAGTGGTCTTCTCACAGTGGAAGGATGGACAGAAACACCTGTGGATGTTTTCAGATCTGAAGCAGCTTGATGTTCTCCTCTCTCTCAGAGATGAAAGCTTTCAGTGCTGTTTATCTGATGGGGGCAGTTTTGAGGTCGACCAGCTCTTCCAGGTGGCTGTTAAGAGTTTCTAATATTTTGAACTTGTTTTTCTAACTTCTTTGTCATTTTCTTTCTTCATGAAAAAGAAGGATCTCATATCTAATGTCCACAGAAAATATCTGAAACATGTATATTTGCACTTTATTGGTGTCTTTTGTATAAGAATAATAGCTTCCGATAAAATGGACATCACACATCTAGTATTCACAGTTAAATTTGTGGCATTTTATCACACTTGTCATGAAAGTCATGCTAAATAGAGTATCAACAGCTCCTGAATTACATACGATACACTCCTATGACATTTTTCTCTGCAGAAAAATCTCCATTATAAAAACAGAACCAATGCAGAAATGTTTGCCAATATAGTGGCTTTTGTTCACATATGATCATTTATAAAGTCTAGTCCAGGTTTGTGTTCCCTGGGTCACATGACGTTCTGTTGATTTTCTAAATGAAAGTAAGCCAAGACGTCCTCTACAGGGAGCAAACCACATTTTACAGCTGTGTTTGCTTAATTGAACAAATCATGGAAAAAAAAAACACACACACACCTAGAAAACCACCAACATGCTATTTGACTGGGGATATGACTTATGACTTTGGATATTTCAGCTCCGACTTGCATTCACACTTGACCCTTCCCATCTTAATTATCATTAAGCAAAGTTCTTCACTGATCTAACCTCTTAGTTTTGCTTTCAAAGTGCAATGGATGCATTTTATGCATTTAGGGGACCATGCACCTGGACCCCCCCAGAGGATCCGAGGGAGGTCCACCCACCACAAAACGCTGTGGGTAACACTGATTACGAGTGCATATCATGGCGCGTGCATGTGGAGAACGTGCCTTCACAAAGACCTGGCGGCAAATCATGAACAGCAGATCAACAGCATGCAACACCAGAGCAGGTTCACGTCAGAGGTTGCCATGTCTCTCCTAATTAGGGGAAAATCCCTGCGAGGGAGCGGAAATGCCGTTGTATGTTAATGTCCCCAGCAGACCTGGAGAGGTGGGATCTCTGGAGAAGTCACAGCGCTGAGAGTGTTGTGTGACTCACGGGACGAGGCTGTGGGAGAATTTGTGAACAGGAGCGTGAATCTCGCTGTCATGCCGCTTCTGATGCTACGAGGGGCCTCGCTTATACAGCGACCCGGCCCACGCGGCGAGCCTTTCACGGGGGGATCCTGCGCCTGCAGCTCAGGTGGGTGACTCATGTTTGGAGTGACACGGCTAGGAAGGGCCTTGCTGTAGATTCCCCCTCTGGGGAGATGATTCGGGACCACACCACACAACCCAGCACACAGACAGCTTTGCTAATTAACTGTGTAAGAGAGTGTGTGATTTTAAAAGGACTGGAATTCTTATTTTTTCCTTTTATTCCCCCAAAACTTACTATGCTTGTGTTTGTAACAGATGTGACGTGGAGAGCGTGTTAATCCGAAACCTCTCCGCGATGCTTGTTATTTCACACCATATGCGACACACAAGAGCACGACTGCTGTAGGTGTTGCGTTTTCACGTAATATGAACATCTGCATTGTCCTTATATCACCAGAGATGGGGAGCAGCTAAGTAGCACGATACTCTTTGTAGTGAACTACAATTTTTTGTAGTTAATAGCTGTAGCTGCTTTGTGTAGCTCTCATCTTCCATCTCTCTTCCCCTCCTCTTCTCTCCTCTCTTTCTCATTCTTCCTTTCTTCACCTCTTTTCTCCTCACCTCTCTTCTTCTAAGCTCCCCTCTCATCCCCCCCTTCCATCATCTTTCCCCTTTCTTTTCCTCCCTTTTTCTCTTCTTCCATCATCTTCTTATCTTCTCTCCACTCCTTCCACCCTTACTTCTCCCACTTATCTAATCTCCTCTCTCCCATCCCCTCCTCTTTTCCTCTCATCTTCTTATTTCCTCTCTTTAATATTATAACACTTTAATACCTGTAAATAGGTTTTTAAGTGCATAATAAAGTTGTGTCTCTGTATTAGCAGTGAGCTACGCCTGCTGCTGAAAGCCTCCAGAGGAGCTCCTGCGCCTCCACTGGAGATTTGCACTGATGTAACTGTGCTACACCTTACTGTACTACTAAGACAGACAGGCTCTGTTCTGGGATCGTGCCATGCGGACTCCCTTTGTATTTAACCAACATGTCACTATAATAAAGGCCTGGCGCTCACTTCCTCTGCACTAACTAAAATTAGCCTCATCCATTTCCTCAACAACTCCACTACTGACTGCGCTCAGGGCACAGAGCGGAGAACGCATCACAGACTTCATTAGGCCTGACACACACGCGCACACACACACACACACACACACACGTCTTACTGCCAAACAGGCTAGCAACATCACAACAGTAGTATTTTCGGGCCACTGACGACAAAAACAGTCATATGCACATCATTACAAACAGACTAACCATCGCTGGCTGATTCTGATTTACAGACTCATTAGCCCACAGACAGTTTTTAGGCCGTGTTAGGTTTGCGTATTCAAGGTTCCACGGCGCTGCGTTCCCTTGTCGGTTGAATAGATCTCCAAAAACACATAGCCCACGGTAGAACCCACTGCCAAAAGCCCAACTGGCCGTTTGCTGATACCCTTAATGGGCTACGGGCTCTATAGGATGCTTCCTGCTATGAAACCACATCTTCACGTTTCGGTTGTTAGCCATTTCTCTGTGCTGCCTAGCTAAGGTGAGGACATCTGTCCTTAGCAAGCTTGCTATCTTCAGCAGCCCTTGTCTGAAACGCCTGACAACTGAAAACAGAAAAAAAGGAGATGTAAAAAAGGACACAGCAAGAAAAGCCTAGTAAAGCCCATAGCCTATTTCAGGGGTATATACTTTTGTCAGTGTACGCTAAGGTTAGCAAGGTTAGCTAGCTAATGTTAGCACCCAGCCATCCTCTATTCCGCCAGATCAAATCAAATCAAATCAGATTTATTTGTGGCGCTTTTTACAGCTGATGTTGCCACAAAGCAGCTTCACAGAATTCCAGAAAAGACAAAGTTTTAACATGAATAAAAACCCCCAGGAGAGCAAGTCAGGGGCGACGGTGGCAAGGAGAACCTCCCTCAGATCTGAGGAAGAAACCTTGGGAGGAACCAAAGCTCACAAGGGCGGATCCATCCTCCTCTGGTCAGACTACCTATAAATGATTATACAACCAATATTAATAGCAGTAGTGTTAGTAGTAGTAATAGCTGGGAGTCCATGAAAACATCAGTGTAGGGTGGGCAGCTAGTCCAAGGCAGGTGGCAGTAGCTGGGGCGTGGGCAGCTGGTCTGAGGTGGGTAGCAGGAGAGCTCAACAGTCAGTCGTCCTTCAGTGTCCAGCTGGACATGTGGGCGGTTGTATACAGATCAGAAGTGTCCCCAAAGGGCCAGAGTGGCTGGTGGTTTTCCAAATCAGCAAGGCTGTCATGTGATGGC
>NC_051217.1:43837357-43839857 GCF_015220715.1 Pygocentrus nattereri
AAGCCAGATTTAAAGCCCTCCAACCCGAGATCCCCTGAAAATGTACAGCTAAAACTTCACAGGGGAGGAACGAGGAGAGTAGGACACTGGACACCATTCAGATAAAATCAGGCCAGAACAACATTCTCACAATCCAGAGAAGATGACCGCTCAACATTCAAAACATGGGTCCAAACTGTCCACACTTTTAAGCGCAGTTAGCTCCACCTGTGGAGAGTTGGAGACTGTTGCTCATCTGTTGATGCACAGTATGAGGTAGCCATCATCCAGGCCATCAGTGGTCAGTTTCTGACTCTTGCCCAGATATTACCTTTCTCACCCTCTAAATATAGATATTCTGTTGTGTGATACAGTTTAATGCTATGGAATGTGATTTTATTTATTTTTTTAACCAGCGTTTTTTTTTTTTTTCAGGTCATCCAACCTAGCAACAGTAGCTAAGGAAGAATGCAGTTGTGGCCAGAGCATGGATAGGTCAGCTGTACACCTATATAGTGGATCTATATGGTAAAAGGGACTCAAAGCAGCTAGTGTTTTTTAATAAAGCGGCCAGTGAATTTAAGCACAAGGATGCTGTTTCTAATAAAGTGGCCAGTGAGTGAACGCACAAAATTGGTGTTTCTAATAAAGTGGCCAGTGAGTGAACGCACAAAATTGGTGTTTCTAATAAAGTGGCCAGTGAGTGAATGCACAAAATTGGTGTTTCTAATAAAGTGGCCAGTGAGTGAACGCACAAAATTGGTGTTTCTAATAAAGTGGCCAGTGAGTGAATGCACAAAATTGGTGTTTCTAATAAAGTGGCCAGTGAGTGAACGCACAAAATTGGTGTTTCTAATAAAGTGGCCAATGAGTGGAAGCACAAAGCTGGTGTTTCTAATAAAGTGGCCACATTACTAATGAGCAGAATATATTAACAGATATTGTGGTAATTTATCTGTGAGCTGCTCTAATTGGGGCAGAAAGCCTATGAGCCTGTTTACTCTTGAAAAATGGCACATTGGATGATTCATTTTAATCAAAATGTTCTCAATATCAATATACTGTCCACAAAAGCACTAAACATCAGCGGCAAACACACTCAGTACAGCAGCTGCACAACTGAGGTGTTTTTAAGCGCTGAGTGTTTCGGCATTGCTGTCCTGTCCTGTCCTGCACCTTCAGTGGGGTTTGAGACGGAACCTCCTGTGGCCAAATGCTCAACTCGGAAAAGAGGCAAAGTTATGGAGATGAATTAATCATCCTGCACAAAGCAGCACGGAGAATAGATGGCTGGGAGAACTGCTACCCGGACACTGTTTTGTGTGTGTGTGTGTGTGTGTGTGTGTGTGTGATGAATCTTTATGTATTCTAAACACACCTCCCCTCACACCCAGCCCCCCCCGCTGTGTCATTACTGACTTTTTACATGATGTCCTTGATAACAGATGTGAGGTGTTTGTGTGTGTGTGTGTGTGTGTGTGTGTGTGTGTGTGTGTGTTCACATACTGTTTCATTTGAATAGCTCTATGTAAGGTAATGTGCAAAAGTTTGAACATGCTTTGTTGATTTTCTGGGTGAAAATAAGTGAAAATCTCACATTTCTGGCACAATTTCTTTGTACTTGTGGCTTATTTATGTTTTTTCCCAACTTGTTAGACTGGACAAATAAGCAGTAATTGTGTATTTAAATGTGCAGAAGGAAGAAAGAGTTCTCTGTAGAGTAATAATAATGATAATAATAATAATAATAATAATAATAAGTTCAATAATTCAAGCTCAATTTCTAGAGCGCCTTTCACAAACCCAAGGACGCTTTACATCATCATCAGAAAATTAATACTACAGAGAGGAAAAAAGGAATTTGAAGGAAGACAGAGAAGAGGAATTCCGAAGAGTGGAAGGTAGACAATTCCAGAGTTTGGGGGCAGCAGCGCTGAAAGATCTGCCACCCATAGTAGAACGTCTAGTTGAGGGAACTGTGAGGAGTCTGGCATTAGAAGATCGGAGAGCAGGAGAGGGGCGGTATAGAGAAACGAGATCAGAAAGGAATGTCGGAGCCGGACCACGTAAAGCCTTGAAGGAAAGAAGAAGGATTCTGTACTTAATCCTAGAACGAATAGGAAGCCAATGCAGCTGTGGAAAAACAGGAACGATATGAGTTGTGCGCTTGGTGGAGGTCAGAACCTGTAATGGGATTATTTCACTTTGAACACAGAAACAGTTACGCAGATTAAACTTGAGTGTCTAAAGCTATTTAAAAACACAGAATGCCAGTAGACACAGTTCTTAATCAGCTGTCTGGGAATGGGAATGGAGCCTGGTCTGTTTAGGTGAGGTGCTCTTCTTCAGCATAGAGGTCTTTATCCATCAGTTTCACTTAACAGTTTACGGGGCTTCCCATGCCACACTAGTCAACAATCAAATCTGAGCAGTCAGCAAGTTACACGCAAAGAAAGAAGTGGATAAACTGGATGAAAATGTTTTAAATACATTCCAGGTAAACAAACTGTTCTCGTTGGAG
>NC_051217.1:43844857-43922357 GCF_015220715.1 Pygocentrus nattereri
CTGCAGCTTCACACTTGCCGTTTCAGAATGGGGTCTGGTTTGCGCCCCTTGGGGTTATGGGTACTTTGTTTAGTAAAGACTAGCTAAAAAAGCCACTTTGGCCCAATCCCATTTCACCTCTCGCGCCTACCACTTCACCCTAACTCCTCTGTTTTGTATGTCATGTCTAGGGGTAGGATGCCCCAATTCCTGTTGAGACAGAGGTGGTCAGTGAGCAAAGAAATCCACAAATGTATCACGATAATGTTTGTATTATCTTAGCCTACCACCGCCCCCCCCCCCCCCCCCCCCCCCCCCCTCCCAGTCTGAACTGCTTTAACTACGCACTCTAACTGCACCTTACCTACACTGTACTGCTGCTGTTAGAACAACACTGTTTACATCTATTACCTGCACAGAACTCCTGATTACATCTGTTTACATCTGTTACTTGATGCACTTTACAAACAGCTGCTCTACATATTTGCACAACTTTGCAGATGCTGTACTTTTTTACTAATACTTTTACTTTTTTACTTCTGCTTTTAGAGTTATTCTTATTTTCTTTTTTTATTCTCTTAAGATTATATTAAGATTATATTTGGTGAACAGCAAAGTAAGAATTTCATTGTACAGTGCAACTGCCTGTTCTGCTGTGCACATGACAGTAAAACTCTTGAATCTAATGTAATTTAAACGTATTATGGTCCTTTTCTTCATAACAACCTTAAAAAATCACTACTACGCTGCGGCACCTCAGGCATCAATTGCTGCACTGTTTAAGGTGGAATGGGAAGTTTCAAATAGGAAGCTGGTGAATAGTTGACTTCAGCTTCATATCACTGAAGAATTAGGGGTGAGCGATAATAATTAATTGCCCCTCTCCCTCTGAAGACATATGATGCCCTAAATGTAACTAAGGCTCAGCAGCGAGGTTGCTAGACTTTACCCTCCTCTACTATCACTGCAGATGCGCAGGGTCACAGGCAGAGCAGCGCTAGAAGTCTCTTAATGAAGTAATGTTCTTTTTAATTTGGGGGTTGATCCATTTTGTAAAGATTTTAATCACTACTCTTCTAACTCTGTTCTATGGGGCAAAGTAACACTCAAAAACAAGAAGTAGCTGTAAAAATATGAAATGGGACTTTGTGTCATAATTTGCTAAATTTCCTATAAGAAAGGTACAGACATCACATTCTGACCACCTCCTTGTTTCTACGCTCACTGTCCAGTTTATCAGCTCCACTTACTGTATAGCTGCACTCTGCAGTTCTACAGTTACAGACTGTAGTCCATCTGTTTCTCTGATACTCTGTTACCCTGTTCTTCAGTGGTCAGGACCCCCATGGACCCTCACAGAGCAGGTGCTATTTGGTTGGTGGATCATTCTCAGCAGTAACACATATGTGGTGGTGGTGGTGGTGTGTTCGTGTGTGTTGTGCTGGTCTGAGTGGATCAGACACAGCAGTGCTACTGGAGTTTTTAAAAACCTCAGTGTCACTGCTGGACTGAGCCTAGTCCACCAAACAAACATATGCAGCCAGCAGCATCCTGTGGGCAGCGTCGTATGACCACTGATGAAGGACTTGAGGACGACCAGCACAAACTGTGCAGCAGCAGATGAGCTGTCGTCTCTGACTTTACATCTACAAGGTGGACCGACGAGGTAAGAGTGTCTTATAGAGCGGCCAGTGAGTGGACGCAGTGTTTACAAACTCCAGCACTGCTGTGTCTGATCCACTCATACCAGCACAACACACATTAACACATGAGGGCCCATGGGGGTCCTGACCACCTGAAGAACAGGGTAACAGAGTATCAGAGAAACAGATGGACTACAGTCTGTAACTGTAGAACTACAGAGTGCAGCTATACAGTAAGTGGAGCTGATAAAGTGGACAATGAGTGTAGAAACAAGGAGGTGGTCAGAATGTGATGCCTGATTGGTGTGTGTAGGTACAATGCAAAACATCATACTATATCAAACTGCACTGCAACGTATCATATTGTATGGAGACTGTATGGAGTAAGGAGCACTTTCACTTTCTTTTCATATCATAATGATATACTTCTACACCCCTGCTAGCCAGCTTCCTCCTTACATTAAACTTAACACTCGTAACCTGAAGGAAAACTGCAATAGTAATGAAAAGAATTCTGAAATGCGTAGAATAATTATTACCACCATTTACTTCTTCTTTTCCTTACAAAATGTCTAAATATCACACGTTATACTTCACTGGTGCAAGTCTAAAACCACATCGTGCTCTGAATGCGTCTGGAACTGCTGCGGCTCTGCAGATCTCCAATCTAGATCAATTCCTAACTCGATTTACGCCAATAAAACAATAAAATCACACCATAATGCACAATGCAAACTCACACACACACACACACACACACACACACACTCAAACAGAACAACTCACCCTCCATGGCGTATTTCATGTCCATGGCGAACAGGTTCCACATGATTTCAGCGCTGATCTTCCCCATGTTCAGCTCTTGAGGGAACCTGTAATTCAGTTACAGCAGATGGCATTAGAACAACTGACTGAAGTGATGGCGATTTTCCTGACCCCTCATATATTACAGCCCCTCTTCTTCCATCTGCCCATAAGATTTAAAGCAACGGTTTACTGAATCATCAGATTTACAGTCTCTCCCTTTATTACAACAGTAATCCATCAGCCAAGACATGCTTGTGTCTGAACTTTGCTTCTTTACTTTGCACTGGAGCGACGAGGCTAATGTAGTTAAAGAGTAAAAGCTTATGTAGACCAGTTAGCATAAATGCTAACTCATCACAAGCTTAACACTGTTGATACATAATACACACTAATCAGCCATAACTTTAAAACCACCTCTAGTGTCCACTGCAACAGCTCCACTGACCATATAGGAGCACTCTGTAGCTCTACAGTTACAGACTGTAGTCCATCTGTTTCTCTGCCTACTTTGTTACCCTGCTCTTCAGTGGTCAGGACCCCCAAAGAGCAGGTATTATTAGGGTGGTGGGCCATTCTCAGCAATGCAATGGGCAGCGTCCTGTGATCACCGATGAAGGACTAGAGGATGACCAACACTGTGCAGCAGCAGATGAGCTGTCGTCTCTGACTTTACATCTACAAAGTGGACTGACAAGGTAGGAGTGTCTAATAGAGTGGACAGTGAGTGGACACAGTGTTTAAAAACTCCAGCAGCATGGCTGTGTCTGATCCACTCACACCAGCACAGCACACCCAACACACCACCACCATGTCAGTGTTACTGCAGTGCTGAGAATGACCCACCATCCTAAACACCTGCTCTGTGGGGGTCCTGTGGGGCAAAATCTGTCTCCCATATGAAGAAGATTGGATTTGGGTCACGTTTACCTGCTGTGTGAACAAAGCCTTGGAGTATTTCAGTTAGTTTCCATCAAAAGAACATGAATGGAAAGCAAAATAAATAAACACAATTATGCAATACTACACAACTCATGTTTAATAATGATGAGTAATTAGGCATTCTTAGTTTATTATTCATTCTTATCTTTTTTTAAAAATTAGAATAACAATAAGAATAAAACCTTTTTTTTCATTCAGGCATTAAAATTCAACATCTTGTTGTTTTTTTTATTATTACAGAACATTTGAATTTTTAAGATAATACAATAAAATAATAGTCTACAATTGCCATCCAAAATATATAGGAAATATATATAAAATTGACCAAATAAAGTGTTGAAGTCAGCTGCTACTACTGATCTCAGCTATGTACTGCACTTTGGTCCACGGCTGTAGCTACAAGTGTGTCATACAGTGTTAGAAGCCACATAGTCAAGTCTATTCTATAGTCATTCTGCACTGCTCGCCTCACACAGACACTCAAATCTCACTAATCCTCTCCATCTCACTGGCCCACCTTCCCCACTTCCCACATCCTACATCTCCAGCTTAACGTTTCCAGCAGAAAAGCCTCTCATCCTCTCTCTCTCGCTCGCTCGCTCTCGGAGTTGGCTGACTGTATACGTTGTGTGTCTAACACCAGTAATCTGTCCTCGTTCCATCACCTCCTCCAGTCTGTTGGAATGAGCAGGCGTGTTTAATCTGCGGCTAAATTGAAATGTTTCTGTGGTTATAGATTTCCAGTCATGCCCTGGACGCGCACGGTCACTGTTTTAATTATCTCTGGCCTTTCTGCTCTCTCTAGCGTGAACACGCGGAGGAAAGAAAGAACGGAAAAACATTCTGTCAGTCTTTCCGTGGCACTAATCTCCCGCTCAGTGCTCAGTATAAAAACGCCACGTGCTCCAGCACAATGCCCTGTTTCTATAGCAACGTGTTTGCTGCTTCGCCATATGTTCCAGTGTGAAGAGATGAGCAGCAACTGTGACCTCCCTCTCTCTTTTTCTCCCTCTATCGGTGTCACTGCTTCCCGCTTTCTTTCCCTCTCTACCTTGCTCTCTTTTTTTCTCTCATTCTCTTTTTAGCTCTCTCACTTGCTCTTTCTTTCTCTTCCTCTCTCGCTCTTTCTCCCTCACTTCTTTCTCAGTCTCTTTCATTTCCAGTCATGCTGTCTCCTAGTTTTGCTCTCTCTCTCTCTCTCTCTCTCTCTCTCTCTCTCTCTCTCTCTCTTTCACATCATCATCCCCTCCTGCTGTGAGAAAGCTCCCTGAACCCAATTAGGCTGGACCCGATTGAATTCAGCATCCAATCTGAAGCCTGACCCGATTCCATTTAGCCCCTCAGCAGCCCGGAGAGCAGATTGGAGAGCGGATAAACGCAAAGCCATCACTCCATTCTATCACTGTGTGTGCACAAATGCTGCAGATGCTGTGGCATACACTTCACTTGCAGGCCTATATAGAGTATATGAGGTTCTACACTGGAATATGCAGTTTCAAACCCATTTCAGACGGCTGGGCCCAAACCCATTTCTTATCTATACCCCTACCCCTTGTTTCCGAGTGGCACCTTGCACCTTGGAATTGCGTTACAAGGAATAATGGTTGAAATCTTCCCTACGAAATGGAAAAACCCTCAAATAAAAAAGAGCACTACTTCATTAATAGGCTACTAGTGGTGCTCTGCAGACGACCCTGCCAATCTGCCCAATTCTTCAGTGATATGAAGCTGTAACAGGAAATTTAGCTACCGCGACATCAGCATACTAGAAGGAGATTCACTCGAAAGAGGCCCCAGATATTCTGTAATAACTCTCTAGGACGAAGCAATCTGAACAAAACAACGTGCAATGAGCTCCTCAGTATACACAGCTTCAAAACAGCTGCCATGCCCCTGCATCGGAGCGATGAGGTGGGCGCCAGACCGCCATTGTGATGTGACGGAGATCACACCAGCATCGCATGTAATGCAATCGATTACACATACATCAAAGTATACGTAGCGTATTTGTGGTTCAGATTGCTTCACCCTAACAGGAGTTACAACAGAATATTCGGGGCCTCTTTTGAGTGAATCTCCCCATATTAGCAATTTTGTAATGCTTGTAATGACTTGAAACGACATTAAGCTACAATAATACTATCATAGTATTGGCTAAGGGCTAAGTGGTCAGGGCAAGGGGTGATATGGGATTGGGCCTTGGACTCCCTGTTTTCAATAAAATAATGCCAGTGTTGCTGCTGTACTGTTCACTCTACAGAACTCACATTTACGTTTCATGGTCATTTTTGAACAATTCATAGTAGATACTGAGTGATTAATAGCTGATCCTGAATAATACACAACACTGACTATTAACATTAAACACTGAATAAGTCAAAGCACTAACTAGAGATGTACCAATACCACTTTTTCCCTTCTGATACTGATACCTGATCCTAAAGTACAGGCCAATAGAGAATAACGATACCAATACTAACTCTAACCTAACTAACCTATAACTAACTAACCTCCTGAGATTTATGCAATTTCATTTATGGTAAAATTTCTTATGTTCTGAATCAGAAATAAAACATACTCAGCTTGACTGAATGGCATTTACATGTTGGCTTACACACACACACACACATATATATATAAGTATATAAGTATATATGTATATATATGTATAAGTATATATATATATATATATATATTAGTATATTAGTTAGTATATATATATATATATTTCTTTTATATATATATATATAAATTTTCTGGTTCCATATATATATATATATATATATATATATATATATATATTGCTGTTGTTGGAACAAAACCTTGTATCTCCAAGTCAATGGAACCAGAATTTTTTTTCCAAGTAATTTAGGGTCATTTCTTTTGGTCCATTCATCATGAAATTTACAAAACATTTAAAGAGCAACACACATTTTCAAAATACGTCAAAAACTGGAAAATGACAAAATTGGAGATACAAGATTTTGTTCTGACAGCAGCAGCGATACATACATACATACATACATACATATATATGTATATATATATATACAAACAGACACACACATACACATGTGATACTTAAGAAGACCTATTTCTGTTGAATTACTATATATATTTAGTATTTATTATATAATTAGTAATAAAAGCCATGTTTAACAACTTAAGGAAATGTAAAATATTTTTATTGTGCAAAACATTTAGAAACAGGACTGAAAAATCTGTAGGTAAACTAAGCGCCTCATCCACTCACACTACATCTCTGTGCGTCAGACTCTACTGGAGTTCAGGAAACATTGTTGTTTATGGTGTCAGGAGCACACTTTCAGTTTTTCTCCCAGCTTGGTTGAAGCACAGGGTGAGTGAGTGATATAGCTGACTGAGGCGCACCGCAGGTAGGGCTAGCGAACACACCAGCCTGCTGCTATGCTAAGAGCTAAAGGGTGTCATTATGCTGAGAGTCCAGTTCGTTCAGCTCCCTCAATGACAATATGGACTAACACTGACTCACCCAGCAGGAGATGAGTGATCACTAAAAGAGGCCTATATTTCACTGTAGGTACAGAATAATTCAAGATAGACACTAAACAATGATCGTAGCTACTCTGTAGTTAGTACATAATTCATAGTAGATAACGGATAATTCAGAGATAATTATCAATAGATTGGATCATTCAAATCTGAATAATTATTTTACTTTGACTATATTAGGCTTTAAGAATGATGGACCTCCTTCACCTTCACCAACACTTGAGAAAGGTCCTGAGAAGAGGTCTACGTCAGATTCCTGATCTTAAACCACCAAACTGTTCACACCTTTGGGCTTTTGGGTGTGTGTAGATTATGTTCTTACCTAAGAACAAATCCTAAATAAGAGAATATTGGAAAAAATAAGAATAAAAAAAAACTGCAAGTGGGATTTTAAGAGGAAACTTCTTATTAATAATACTTGGTGAGTGAGGCCCAATAATCAAATAACAACACCTACAGTTTAAGGGGCAACTGGAATAAGGGGCCACAGCATTGCTTCAATACTACATATCACTGCTGTCAGAACAAAACCTTGTATCTCCATATTCGTTGTTTTCAGGCTTTGGCATAATTTGAAAATGCCTGTTGTCTTTTACACTGTGTGTAAATGTCATGATGAATGGACCAAAAGAAACGGCCTAAAATTAGTCTGGAAAAAAAGTCTGGTTCCATTGCCTTACACTGAAAGTAAAGTATGTTTTTTCCTTCTCCTGTGAAGTTACCATGTCGGAGATATGAAGTTCTGTTCCAAGAGCAGCGATATATACATGCTAGTTCATTGATAAACAGAAGTACGTACTGGTTAAGGACAGGTGTGTATGCCGTACGGTCCTCATCAATCACCGACACCATCAGCGTGATGAGCTTGGGCCAGAAATCCAGATTCTTTATGGAGGGACCCTGCTCTTCCCGAGGCAAATCCTGCTTCTTCGACTGGAGGGAGGGAGAGAGAGAGAGAGAGAGAGAGAGAGAGAGAGAGAAATGAAGATAAGCCACAACAGATTTTTTCTTTCCCTCCTGTCCTCCTCCATTCTTCCAAAGGCAGGCTGAATAATTCAGCTAAAAGGCAATAGACTGCACTTATAGAGTGAGTAGCACATTCCAGCTCAACGTTTTTATTACTCAGAAGCTTCTATCTCCGGATAGGACTGAATAGACTCTGTTCTGAGCCTTTCACCCAGTGTCAGATGTGCATCTGACTCATTGTGCGTACAACATATACTCGAAACTGGTGTGTAAGCCTAAACATACAGTTTATGGGCAGTGTGCATGGAAAAATGCGTATTCATTGGAGAGAGAGTTGTGTGGGAGGATCTACTAGAGCTTTTACCAATGTTGCAGTAGCTTTTCATTTAAAACCAGGTGCCAGTAGTTTTACTTTAACAGACAGAAGGCTGGGACAGACAGACACATGAAAACATTACAGGGGGCAGTCGTGGGCTGGAGGTTAGGGAACCAGCCTCGTGACCGGAAGGTCGCCGGGTCGATCCCCAGAGCCGACAGTCCATGACTGAGGTGTCCTAGAGCAAGACACCTAACCCCCAACTGCTCCCCGGGTGCTGCAGATTGGGCTGCCCACCGCTCCGGGCAAGTGTGCTCACTGCCCCCTAGTGTGTGTGTGCTCACTAGAGTGTGTATGTGGTGTTTCACTTCACAGATGGGTTAAACGCAGAGGTGAAATTTCCCTGTTGTGGGACTAATAAGGGTCTCTTAATCTTATTTATTTAAACTCTCAGGGCAGATGTACAGATGTGAGAAGCCACCGTATGCATTCACAATTCTTGTTACTATTTCACAAATTCTATTTTCCTAGTCACAGTAGAATTACACGACTGTGTGATCTTGTTTTGGGAAAGAATGTCATTTATTAACAACCCCACCTCTTTGTAACAACTTTTATCCTTTTTTTACCCAATAATTCGTCTTTTAAACTCATATCATGAGTGCACAGATGGTCGGTGGCGTTACGTGTGATTTGCATGACTGTCCATAGTCTTGATTAGAATATTAATCCCACAACATTATATTGAATAGCATGTTAATCCCGTGGCGCGTACTGTTGTCACATCAACAAACATTTTGCTTGCTGTGCTCCACTTAACCAGACCCTAACTTCAACCTCAGTGCAGAACACACATCACAGCCACTAGACTACATATGGGGTTTAACCACAGTGGCTACGTTTACATGCAAAGATTTTTGCCAATCCAATTGAACACATTCTCATTATAGATGGGGACTGAGGTGTTTATTACTCTACTCAACGATCTGATGAAAACCTATGTTTACATACTCACTACGAGTGGAGAACAACTTAATATAGACGTTACCATGACAGCCAGCACCACATGAGGTCCAATCAGAGTGAGACGAGTTTTCAGTTGCGTGTTTTTAATTGCTTTAAAACGATAGCAGAAAGACGTACTTCACATGTAGGAAGCGGCGAGAGGACGACGTCGTGTTCTGAGACACATAAGCTGGACGTCCGTCCCACCGCCGTCTTTTAAAGAACAGAGCAGTTTCTGCTCCGACGTGCTGAACGTTATAAACCTTCACTATGATGTGACGAACATGCGCAGAACGGACTTAAATGTTCCGATAGGGAATGTAATCAGATACAGGCGTTTACATGGATGTTATTGTTCTATTTAACGGATTATTTACAGGTTTGCCCACCTCACTCAACTGGATAGAAACTGTATTCCGAATGGCCTCAATCGGAATACTCTATTCCGATTAAGGTGTTTACATGGACGTATTCTATTTCGTTTGAGTTGTTAGTCGGATTATTAATGGATTATTAAGATGCAGGTAAACGTGGCTAGTGATGCACGCCAACATGGCCCGGCTTAAACAGACAATTACTATCATGCTTTCTGGATTTGTCCCCCTACCCAGCAGTTTTGGTTGGAGGTCATGAACAGACTATCAGAGATTTTGGGCCTTGTCATCCCTTTATGTCCCATTGTAGCACTACTTAATGAGCTTTCTTCACTTTCAGCACCCAATCACCTCAAATTTATCTTAATATCATTAACCATCAATAAAAACACTCATACTGCTGAACTGGACAGACAGAACCTGGAAAGACTTGCAGCAAATTTGAAAAATAATGTCAAGGTACTCTGGTCACAATTTTTACAATAAATTGAGGTGATGTATTGTTTCAAACTCTTTCAGAAAAAGCTTAAACTCATACAAAGAATATGATAAATACTCATAATGTGGAAAAAGGGGGAAGGGGGCGTTATTACCCTTTTTATTGTTTTGTTAAATGTTCTTGTTTGTCTGTCCTGTTTTGTCCAGTTTGTACATCGTTGATTTTTTTTTCCTTTACTCCCTCCACCTTGCATCTCAGCTATCTCCGTCTCTTCTTTCAGTCAAAAGGGTGGGATTGGTGGGCAGGGGGGGGGGCAAAACATTTTAAGAAATGATACAATGTTTTGGGGGAAAGTAAATACACTCACATACACACACACACACACACACACACACACAGTATGAGTCACATCAGAATCACTCATAGCGCGCCCTCTCTGAAATCCTCATTAGGAGCATCATCAATAATGCAGTGGTTAAGTTCGTACTGGTTCTGCCCTCCAGTCCTGCTACAACTCCTCATCAGGTTTGATTTAAGGGAAACATCGTTCCTGCAGACATCACCATGGCAACGGGGGCAGATTTACAACACAACCAGCGTAGTTTCTTGGCTGTAGTAAGAGATTTAATTTGGTCCCAAGCAAGTTTTAAATGTCCATTAGAACGACACTTTGAGTCAAAGTTTATTTCGAGAGTCTGGCTTGTTTTTTTATAATTCAGTAACTACTATAAAATATTTGGTTGCTACTATGAAACATATGTAAGAATGAAGAGCTGAAGTGTAGACCCACGTACTGGAACTAAGGCTCTAGACCAGGACTGAAATCTCCACCAGTGCCACAAGCAGGAACCACTGGCAGGCCATTTGTAGCAAGGCAACTGACAAAGTATAAGATATACACTACACAGGCAAGTATGTGGACACCACTTCAAATTAGTTCATTTGTTTGTTTCAGTCACACAATATGTGCATAAAATCACACCTACATCCATGTAGTTTCCATAAATAAACACTGGCAGTTGAAGGGGCCATACCTAAGAGCTTGGTTTCATAAGATGTCACATTTCTGCCCTGCTAAAGCTGCCCCAGTCCGATGTAAGTGATGTTACTGTGAAGTGGAAACAACTAGGAGCAACGACAGCTCTGCCAAGAAGCAGTGGGCCACTCAAGCTCTCAGCATGCATGATCTGTGTTTACAAAACTAACAAGTTCACAACTGCCTCTGGAAGCAAGGTCAGCACAAGAGCACTTTGTCTGAAGCTTCATGGATTGGGTTCCTATGGCCGAGCAGCCACACACACAAGTCTAAGATCACTATGTGCAATGCCAAGCGTCAGCTGGGGCAGTGTAAAGCAGACTAGTGTAAGAAAACTAGCTGGACTCTGGAGCAAAGGAAATGTTCTCTGCAAGGATCAATCTCGCTTTACGATCTGTCAGTCTGACCAGCAAATTTGGGTTTGGTGGATGAAGAAGAACCTGCCTGATGGTTCACGGTTTAGGCCCCTTAGTAAAGCTAAGTCCTAAGGCCTCAGCATATCCTAGCATGTCAGCCACATGATTTTTCTGTTGTAGCCGCCTTGTTTGGACCCCGAATGTCTCCGCACGAGCATAAGTAGAGGTGAAAGATGACTAAAATGACTCACTTTGGAAGAGAAAAACTACCTTGACAAAGTTAGACTAGTAAACTGTGATCCTTATACACTTTCCCCTGAACCCCTGGTCCCACTTAAACTGCCGAAAAGCTACCAAATTTGTGTTTTCCTGGCATGCAGTACATATTTATCTCATACACAACCCCTCTCCCTCTTCTGGAGAGTCTCTCAAAGCGTTTAAAAGCACAGAAGCCCACCGGCTCTTCACATCAGGATCCCACGATGTTGCGTAAAGAGGAGAAAGAACTCACAGGAGGGAAACGACATCAGCTAATTAACACAGGTGAGAACAATGCAGACCTTTAGATCACTTTAGCTGATGTTTACAGCTGAGAGATAAACAGTCGTCCCCCTAACGGAGCTGCAGACCGCTGGGATAACTTTACTCTCTGTTTTTGGAAGTTTAAATGAGGTTTAAATGGAGAAACATGAGCATTAAATATCAGACTGAATGTTGTGGGACTGAAAAGCTCTCACTTGTCCTTCAAATGTTTTTCTAAAGCAGCACATTGTACTTGTTATATTTAGGCTACACTTTACATGTTTGAGTTATTCTAATCATGCTTAAAGGCTTACAGGATGGCACGTATTAAATACAATAAATAATCTTCTTCTTCTTCTTTCGGCTGCTCCCTTTAGGGGTCGCCACAGCGGATCATCTGCCTCCATCTTGCCCTATCCACTGCCTCCTCTACTTTCACACCAACCATCTCCATGTCCACCTTCACTACATCCATAAACCTTCTCTGAGGTCTACCTCTTCTCCTTCTACCTGGCAGCTCCATCTCCAACATTCTTTGCCCAATATATCCACTATTCCTCCTCAACACATGTCCAAACCATCTCAACCTGGCCTCTCTGGCTTTATCTCCAAACTGCTCCACCTTCACTGTCCCTCTGATCTGCTCATTTCTAATCTTGTCCAGCCTGGTCACTCCCAACGAAAATCTCAGCATCTTCATCTCCACCACCTCAGCACAGTCTCCAAACCATATTAAATTCAATAAATAATAACAAACAAAAAAATAGACTAATTAATTTGAGGCAAATGGTTGGAGTAAAGTGAACTTAGTGAATGAATGAAGCTTTAATACAGAATCGTGGCTCATGCTTAACGACTAGGCACGATCTGAAGCTTTAAGTTGAACCATAGTCTGAGAAAAAGTGCATATACAGAACACAATTGTCTTTCTGAAGCTGTGAGAACATCATTTAAGCTGCAGGTATTACAGCAAGCCAGGCAAACCCTGCTGCTGACATCACCTACGCGGCACAAGACACTTTCTAACACAGCTGGCTCTAATATTCAGATCCCGGAGAACTCATTTAGCTAAATCAGCTGTGTTAGATTAGGGCTGAAACTAAACTGCGGGGCGTGCGGTATCTGGGAGTCTGAGCGGGCACCGAGCATTAGATATATTTGAGTGTCCTGCACTAAGTCACGTCCTGTGAGATCCAGGCGGAGTTAGTATTCAGCCACCATGCTACTCATGAGATAATGGCAGGTTATCACACACTCGGACAGGAGGAATCAGCATCCTCACACGCAGGAGACAAGGCTCCTTCTGACCCACTGAAAACACACACCTGCCCCCTGGCCCCCTGCACATGATTGGATGGGTCTTTGGGCTCCATGCCAGTATGTCTCTGGCAGCGGTCGGGCCTTTGATTCAACCGAGCAAATTTAATCTCAGCTACAATTCTACCCCAGCTCAAAATACGTCCTTCATCCGCCAGGCTGCCAGGACGTTCAACTCACTCCCTATGTTGTACACACATGCACACACACACATACACAAAGTTTGGACCAAAACACAGGTTTGTGACCACCACTCCCCAGTCCTGAACTCTGACACTCTCAGAGACTGTTATGCACCCATCACTGTAACCGCTCTAAGCTCGTTCTAACTGCACTACTGTTTATATTTGCACTATTTATACCCACAGACCTTAATCTGTATGTGTCCACTGTATGTCCTTAATGTGTATGTGTCCACTGTATGTCCTGCACATATTGCAGTACTGACAATAAAGCTGACTTGACTTGACCTGAACATGATGATGACATAAACATGCCATGCCAGATGTCATATGCTGTGATGAGTTGTCATAACAGCCACACTAAGACCAGTAATTGTGATCCCATGATGACTGATGACAGTCTTTCCGTTAAGGACTTTGGTTAAACTCACAAATAAGTGAAAATTCGGCACTGAAATTAGCATGAAAGCTATATTCAAGGGCATCCTCTGTCGAGACCGGTATCAGCTTATTCTCAAAATTTGGCAAAATGGAAGTTAAAACATTTGTGGATGTTTTATGGATGGCACTTTTTTAATGGATTTATACTTCATGGATTTTACAGTTTTTTCTACACAAAATAGATCAGAAATGTAGCATGCTAGCTCTGCTGCCATAAGATGTTTCCAATGGCAAACTGGCTAACTAGCATGTTAGCTTAGCTAGGTAGTGCTCAGCCGTTTCAACTCTGTTGTCAAATGTCATTTCGCAATCACTGCCCTGCCTATGTGGAGTATTTCTGAAAAATGAGCTCAAATAATGAGAATTCATCTGTAGTAAGCTCCGTAAACAGCGATCCTCACAAACACACGGCTGGCTGCGGTCTCTGTTTCACTGAGAGTGAATTTGGAGCGCTAGAAGCCAAGGCTTGAAATACATCTCAAAACTAGCTTAGTATCACAGCACAAGCAAAGCGGACTGAGCGGATAAGTTGTTTGGTTACGTCGAGTGACCAGTAGCTGGAATAATTCATCCTATGAGTCTCATTCATGGAATGGCCTACAGTTTATTTTGGATTTTACTTCCAACATTTCCAGTTGTATGAGAACGGGCGCTGTCCATGGTGCTGAAACCATGTATACCAGGTACTCTTCCAGGTTTCGGAGGTCTAGAGTCATTATTTGAATGAAAATTATTTCAGAACTAAAATATAGTTCTTCCAGGGTTCTTTTGACAATGGTTCTATAAAGAAAACACCAAAAGAACAACATCTGCATCTTAAAATGTTCTTTGAATAGTGAAATGGCTCTTAAGATTGATGGAGAATGTGTTGTATATGGTTCTATAGAGAACCTTTTTGAGAAAAGGTTCTATGTACCACTTTTTTCTACTTTAGAACTGTATGTGATGTATTACATATTCACATTTGATTTGCATTGTGTAATGTGTTAAATAATGCTTAATAATGTTGATTATTACTAATATTATTTTCATTTATATCTCACCTCTGATTACTACCAACGAAAACGGTGCAACTTTTTAATTCCACCCCTTAAATGGCCAGAGCCCACCAGCAGGCCCAAAGTTTTATTACACACTTCTATAAGCTAAGAATAGCTCAACTAGTTAGCATTAATATCCCTGTAGTTACTGAAAATTAAGGCTTAGTATGTAATAAGCTTGAGATTTTAAGGGTTAACCTGAGGGAATCAAAACAGACACTTCAATTTTCATGTAATTGCCTGTGGAGACCCCATAGTGGCTCAGACCCCTGGGCACGTGCCCATAAAGCCCATTGGATCACCTGACCCTGCTTGTGGTCACCAGGAACAGGCCTAACTAAAAGTACAATGAAGGCCTTCAGTTGCTTAAGACAATGAGAATCGCTCTCACAGCAGTGACGGCTTGATTTACTGAGCACTTTTCTTCAGCACATTGTGCTCCATGAAAACTATGGGTTACAGTAAAGGACACCACGCTGTACAGTCCCACTCAAAGTCGTATTTCTCCTGTCTTATCTAAATGACTTCACCGCTCCGCTCAGGGACGGGGTGTGTGTATACACATCTCAGACATACACACACTCACAGAGCCGCCTGTGTGGTTGAGATTTATTGTCTCAGCTGCAGAGACAAAAACGATTTTTCCAGCACGTCTGTACGCCAGGCCAAAATCTGTCAGCACGCACTGGAACTCCTTAACCGAGTGCGTGTCCGCGTGTTTGCGCTGGTCCTCCAGCTCTGATTAATAGGAAATCCTGTTCTGGAGCCTGTCCATCAGGGGTATGAAATAATCTGTTCAATTATTTAACAGCTTTCAGTTTAACAGCTGCCTCTCCCAATCAGCCAGAGCACACCTACACCTGGCCGGCCGGGATTAGAAATGAATTCAGCTCTGTCAGCCGCTTGATTCAACAGTTTCAGTGGATTACACAGGAAAAGCTCTAATTCTGTTTCAAGCAGTTATTACGGTGAGTAAAGACAGTCATCCAATTTATTAAGGCTAAACGCTAAACATGACAGAATAGCCACAGCCATTCATAGGAAGCTGACAGTTACTGCTTAGTCCAAGCATCAAATGTATCTTTAAACGGTTAATCTTGGACTAAACTGCTGTTCCAACTGTGGTTCACTTTTAACCATCCTATTCAAAACTTATGCACACAATCAAAAAGAAAAGTGCTACGTCAGCGTTACTGCAGTACTGAGAATGATCCGTCACCCAAATAGTACCTGGACCTCTGTCTGTAACTGTAGAACTACAAAGTGCAGCTATACAGTAAGTGGAGCTGATAAGATGGACCATGAGCGCAGAGACAAGGAGGTGGTCGTGATGTCATGCCTGATCTGTGTACATCATTCATTTTTTCAAAATGACTTTTTTTCCATTATTGATACTGGGGGCTGGAGGTTAGGGATCTGGCCTCGTGACCGGAAGGTCGCCGGTTCGATCCCCAGGGCCGACAGCACATGACTGAGGTGTCCTTGAGCAAGACGCCTAACCCCCAGCTGCTCCCCGGGCACCGTGGATAGGGCTGCCCACCGCTCCGGGCAAGTGTGCTCACTGCCCCCTAGTGTGTGTGTGTGTTCACTAGTGTGTATGTGGTGTTTCACTTCACGGATGGGTTAAACGCAGAGGTGGAATTTCCCCAGTTGTGGGATCAAAAAAGTATCACTTTACTTATTGCATATGAATATAGAGATGGCTACAAGGTTAGGAGAGGGTGTTTACAAAGATAATTCCTTTTTTTTAAACGCGTAAATCCAATTTTTTAATATAAAAAACTTTAAAAAATCAATAAATCGCTGCTGTTGGAGCAAAACCTCGTATCTCCATTTTTTGCCACTTTTCAGTTTTTCACATGATTTTATACTGTGGGCAAATTTCATGATGAATAGACTGAAAGAATCAAGTGACGTGGGGAAAAATGTCTGGTTCCACTGACTTCCGTTATAAGTAAAGCATGTTTTCCTTCTCCTGTAAAGTTACTATTTTGGAGATACGAGTTTTTGCTCTGACAGCAGTGAAATATAGTCTTATATTAGAACAAGTGGTGTTCATGTTTTTGCTACTCAGTGTTTTTATTTATTTATTTATTTATTTACAGCCAACACAATTTATGTAAAATCACTAGATCTTTAAAATATTACAAGTGACCAGCGTAAGGTTGCTGTCCATCCTCACGCACACACACAAACACATAGACACACAGCCACTAACAGCAGGCCATGCAGGAGGTGAACAGCACCTGCACACTTTTATTCCCTGTGGGTTCATCCAACACCACATGTGTAATATATATGGGAGTGAAATGACTTGAATAGAAATATTCTGCACATTTGTGCAGTTGACTTGCATCATGTTTGGCATCTTTAGATCAAAATTTAGATTCTAAAAACATACGTTCAAAACAGACGGGTCCAAAAGATCTCGGACTAAATCGGACTTGATGTCCCACAATGCTTCAGGAGATCACATGATCACAGTCTCCTGATTATTAACCCAACACACCTGTGCATGATGACCTAGTTAGTTAGTATATAAGCCCGGGCTTCAGCTAGATTCAGGGCGAAGTGTTGTTTCTCCCGGAGCACACCGAGCGGTCACTTTGTGATTCTGAATTCTGTGTTATGACCGTATCGTCGTTATTTTGACTTTGCCCTTTGATCGCACGCTTTTTGTACCTTCACCAGCTGCTTTTGTGTATTTGGACCTTTTTTGGATTGTTTATTGACCATGATTTTGTCTTGGATTGCCCCTTGGATTGCCTGTGCTTTTTGGTATTTGACCCTCGCCTGTTTTTGACCCCGATACTCGTTCTCCTGTATTAAACCTCGTTTGTCTTCTTATCCACGTTCCTCTGACTCCTGTGCCCATCCTAACAGACTAGAACTTTACTGAGCTCAGAAACAGTGGAGAGTGAGTGTGGTGTGTGCTGAGTAACACTTTCAGGCCAAGGCTCAAAAAGTGTCTATTTCTACGTTTTACTGTTTGTTGCTGTTACGTATTAAATATCCCATGTGTCAAATAGAAGCACAATCCTATCCTAATTTTCTATCAGTCGTAGCTCGATTCACAATGCCTTGTACTACATTTCCCAGCATGCACTGCAACGAAATGCACACTTTGACTCTCCTACCCCAACAATATCCTATGGGACAGTGGTTACACCTCAGTTCTATACCAGTCATATCCCCAAACACACAAACTGCAGTTCAGCCAATATAAACACTTAACATTAGCTCTGCAGCTCAGAACCTGGCCCTGAATGAACTCGCAGTGAAGAAAGGAAGCCAGGCGTTTAGTCCAAACAAACGGGTAGGTTTAAAAGACTGAGCTCTGGGGGACATTTACATTTTGAATATTTCAATTATTCATTTAATATTTCAAGGTCTGCCACCAGGGCTTGTTTTCACTATTGAAGTTTTTGCGTATTTTGAATGAACCATGTTGAGTTAAAAAAGATTTGAAAACTATTAAGTATTCAAAAAGGAATAAAACACAGGCCATCTCTGGCCCACAGATCGAGATGTTTCCATATGGCCCTCATAGTGGTTGAGTTTGACACCCCTGCTCTATGTTCTGTATGTCATCTTGATGCGTCTAACAAAGCCAAAAAATCACAAACCACCACTTTAGGTGAGCAAACACATGAATAGGAATGTCCTGCACACATCATTCAACTTTCACTGTTACTGGAAGACTAGATCCTAGTCATTTAGATCCTGTCCTGAGACTTCTCTGGGAGATTGACCCCAGATTTCAAAGGGTTAATCCTGCACGAAACTGGACTTTGCATAGGCAATAATGAAGTGCTTTACACACTAATTTTACTGAGACTGGAGGGTGAGGAAGCACTGAGTGTGTGAATGATGTCATTCCTCTCATCTTGCTTGTGTCTCCACAGAAACAATGACAAGATGGAGTGGAGCTTCAGCATCTGCTGGCCACTAAAGCAGGACAGAGGTGATGTCATCACCAGCACACACACACACACACACACACACACACACACACACACACACACACACACACACACAAACAGAGCATGTGGTGCGCTCAGGCAAATCAGCCAAAGCTGAAGAAGGAGAGGAACTGAGCAGCACTGCAGAAGCTTTTTAACAAGTGTAGTGACACTACTGTCACCACAGACTGCTCATCTGCAGTGCAACACCTTACAGTGTGTGTGTGTGTGTGTGTGTGTGTGTGTGTGTGTGTGTGTGTGTGTGTGTGTGTGTGATGGACAGTGAAGGTTGAATATTGTATGTTAAGGAGATGCATGTTGGGTTATGAATATGGATGGCCCAACTGGCCAATGCAAAGAGAGAGAGAGAGAGAGAGAGAGAGAGAGAGAGAGAGAGAGAGAGAGAGAGAGAAAGGCATGAGAGTGGGAGAGAGCAAGAGAAAGTTACAGAAAAGAGAGAGGGAGAGGATGGGGAGAATAAGAGAAAGTAAGGGAAAGAAAGATAGAGAGAGAGAGAGAGAGCAAAAGAAGAGAGAGAGAAGACAAACAAAGCGGGAAAGATACGGGACAGGACAGGGAGAGTGAGAGAAAGACATTCTCATACAATTCCCATTTCAGAGCATCTGTAATTGTATCATTATCAACATTCCAAAAAAAAAGCTCTTGGATAGTAAATAAAATGTTTATATCTGTGTTGTAGTCATGGCGACCCCTGGTTCCCATCACCACCACTGTAAAGACATCTGAACCATTTCACACCAAATTGTTCTGAATCCCTCTGTTTAGATCTGGGAAAAATCTGTACTGGACCTGCCCGTCTGCGGAATGGACTGATCCAGACTTTCTCTCAGCTTAGTAATGACGGCGTCTCTGCTCCAAAACCAACCGCACCTCCATCAGCACAGAGGAGCAGAGCTCTCTCTCTCTCTCTCTCTCTCTCTCTCTCACACATACACACACACACACACACACACACACACACTAGAATAGATCTACACACACACTCCTTCTGCTCTCCTGCCCTTTATTCTTCCTCTCTTACTTTTACAATCTATCTGAATAGAAGGTCCTACTGTCTCCGCTTATTCTCTCCACTCATCTCTCAGTCTCTTCAGCCTACGACAAACAAGACGCCTCTATTTCCCCTCCCTCTCTCTCTCCCTCCTCCAATTCAAGTTCAAGTTTGCTTTATTGACATGACAAATGTACATTTGTATTGTCAAAACAAACACACACACACACACACACACACACATATATACAGGAGACCATCCGCCACCTCATCAGGAGCTGCCCAGGCGTTGTAGGGAGGTCATACAGGCACGTGGAGGCCACACACAACACTGAGCCTCATTTTGACTTGTTTTAAGGACATCACATCAAAGTTGGATCAGCCTGTCGTGTGTTTTTCCACTTTAATTTTGTGTGTGACTCCAAATCCAGGCCTCCACTGGTTAATACATTTGATTTCCATTGATGATGTTTGTGTGATTTTGTTGTCAGCACATTCAACTTTGTACAGAACAAAGTATTCAATGAGAATTTCATTCATTCAGATCTAGGATGTGTTATTTGAGTGTTCCCTTTATTTTTTTAAGCAGTGTATATATTTCTCCCTCTCTTCATTTGCCCACTATATCTTCATTCCCTTTCTCTCTCTCTCTCTACTTCTCTCTTTCTATTCCCTTTTTCTTTCCCCATTATCTCTCTCTCTCTCACTTTACCCTCTTTAACTTCCTGTTCCTTCTCTCTTTCAACCCTCCCTCTAGTTCTTTCCGTATTCTCCCTGTCTGCTCACTTCTTTTTCTAATCCCTGTTCTTGTCACACATGCCTGTGGCTCAGATGTTTCCCTGGACTCCATCTCCCAGAATCCTCTGGGAGATCACATGACTCCTGACCCTCCACGATGCTCCTACAGCAGATCTCCCTCGCTCTTGAGTACTGATCTGTTACACCTGTTGACCTCTCATTTAGTATAAAGCCCAGGCTTTTAGAACAGTTCAGTGTGAGGTGTTGCTTCTTTCTTGAGCTACTGAGTGTTTATTTCCCGTTTTGACTGATCTTCTGTATTCTGACTCGCCCGTTTTTGCCTGTGATGTGTGTGCGTCTTTACTTGCTGCCCTTTCTGGATTTGACCCCTGCCTGTTTCCTGATGACGATTTTGATTGGCGATTTAAACAGTAAAGCCTTTTTTGTTCTTTTTATCCACGAGCGCCTGAGTGGTTCTGTCGCGCTGCACTTCTCTTTATTTCTCTATTTTCTCTCGCTGTATTCACACATTCTCTATTTTCTTTCCTTCCACGTTTTCTCCGCCTCTCTTTCTTTACACCACCCCCCTGTAAATGCAGACTCTGCTCTGGGACCCTCTCTTTATGTCCTCTTTCTCCTCTAGCCTTCCTCCGTCTCTTTATCTTTCTTTCCGTTTGGACCCGTAGAGTCATGTCGTCTCTCTATTTCCTGTCCTCCGCTCTCTCTTTTCTGATCTGTCCTTCACTAACAGGATTTGGCTTTCTGAGCGTGAGCCCCCGTCCCCTCCTCGCCCTCCTCCCCCTCCTCCCCACTCTTGAGTGCTGTGGTGGGGTTATGTAAGCAGCTCCTGCATGCAGGCAGCTCATATTTCATCTGAAGAGTGGAGCAGCGCGTGTGGAGATGTGAGGGGAACAGACAATGCGGCCGGTCGGCTGCTGGAGAAAACAAACCCGCTCTGTGACTTCCACTCCAGAGCTTAGCTAAACCGTCCACTAGCCCACAATAACAAAACCCAAACAAACAAAGAGAAGCCTCCAAAAACACGGCTGAGCTCAGAGATCAGGGCTACGGCACTGGACCAACAGAGCCTGCTCAAACAGCTGCTTTAACTTAAGGGCCCATACACTCTTAAATAAGATTCAAGGGTTCTTCAGTCACATTTCAACAACATTTACTGGCAGTTTTCTCTTTTTTAGATCACTTCATGTGAAATTTCCCTCTGACTCACTTTCTTCTCTGACTGCTGTTTCTCGCCTCGTGCCTCGCCTGTGTGTGCGTCACTTACTTGAGTCTCAGTGCTCAACATAATGCACAGATCTGATTGGCTGAGTAGCATCCTGGGTGATATTTACAATGCATGTGATTGGTCTGCGAGTCTCCCGGGCCGCTAAAGCTGTTGTAAAGGCTAGAAAAGCTACACTGATTAAAATAGGACGACCCCATAATTGGACCATGGTCCGCCTATTAGGGACCTCTGCTCTAGATGAACTATATTTCTTGGCGGAATACTCGTTGATGTTGTTTATAAATAATAAAATATTTTATGAAAAATTGTGTATTTCATCGTATTCCATGTTGGCCACCGTTTTATAACCAGTTTCACTTCACTTCGCACTGTGCCTAAGAACTCCCTTCTCCGTGACACAATTGCAGTAATACATGGCCTCTCATGACTAATTGCTTTATTATGTTACTTTGCCTTTAAGACTAACATATGTCAATCATCTCTATTCTAACAGGCTGTCTTGTGTTGCAGTCCAGGATGAAACACTCCTTGTAACTTCAGTGGGAGTGAGTAGCACCAAACTGCTATAAGCTGAATAGGCAGAAACGTGAAAGTGTGTTGGTTTTTGTGACATCAAAAATATTAAATATTATCCCAATAGGTATTTTTGCAGCTTAGTGAGTAAAGGGTGGGTCGTGTGGGGCCCACCCTGTGACTATGTGGAGTGGCGCTCTTGCCAGCTGACAGAAAGAGACGGAGTTCTCCAGCCTCTGTGCTGTTTGGAGCAGGTGGAGGCTTCACCCGGCTGGTGCTGATTGGCTCCGTGCTGAGAGCGCTCTGGATGATCACCTAGCGGACGGTGCTGTGTTTTTAAATGATGTGTGTGTAATGCAGTAATTACACAAATCATCCTGTTTTATTGAAGCTGTGTAATTACGAACATCCCCACAGGATCTGAAACAAAGGAGCTGCTCAGATGAGCTCACTGCTGTATTTTTTGGGATGCTTTACAATCAGTCCAGAAGCGAGAGGATGTGACTGTGATCCATGTTTAATAGACGGCTGTCATACAGATGTCCACTGAGCTTCTCTCCTCGCTACAGACAGTGGAAAAACACGCCATCAACGTCCACTCTCTCACCCTCTTTCTCACGCCTTCGCTCTCTTTTCTCTCAATCTCTCTCCTTCCTCTAGCTTCTTGGCATCTATCTATCTATCTATCTATCTGTCTGTCTGTCTGTCTGTCTGTCTGTCTGTCTATCTCCTTTCTCTAGCTTCTCTGAATCTTTGTTTTTAGTTTCTTTCTATGTACATTTTTTCTTTTTCTCTCACCTCTTCTCTTTCCCCCTCTTTTCTCTTTCCATCTCTCTCTCTCTCTCTCTCTCTCTCTTTCAGGCTGATGTAACAGGCTGCTTTCTTTACATAATGATGATATATCTGCTCAGCATCCTGATTATACTGCTGAGACTGACTCTGTTAATGAGAGACAGAAAAAAGGGAGGGAGGGAGGGAGAAAAGGAGGGAGAGAGAGTAAAAATAATTCTTATTGGGAAATGCATGTTTTGACATCATGTGAGCGAGTGATTACAGTGTTTGGATGCTGTGATCGGAAAAAAAGAAACAGATAAAAAAAGAAAAGAGTTGAGAGGGATTTTGTTTCCCACCATTAAAATGATTCAGCTTCCGGAAGCCCAAAGCTAAGAGTACTCTCTCATATTCTCCCTCCCGCTCCTTCACTCTCTCCCTGTCTCTCTCTCCACATTCTGCTACACACAACTACAGCACACATCCTATCCTGCATTTCACTGCCGCCAGAAGAAAACCTGTCCACTGTTTTCTGTTTCCATGTATTTATTTCTTCACATCTGAGGCCATTTGTGCTTCACAATGCTGAATGTTTCATATCAAACAGACCAATTTGTTACATCTCCCACTTTTCACAGTAGCAGGTTCAATAAAATTCACCGGTCTGGAGGTCCTTCGGTGGGACTATTTGTTCTTTTAATAACACTGAAATATATTTTAAGGGAAATGTGTCTCGAGGCTCATTAGCAGCTCAACATATAGTCCTAGTTCATCTGATAACAGAGATACATGGAGAAATATTTCACTTGTATTCTACGCTCTTAAAAGACAGTTCTTTAATAATGCTATATGGTTGTATTAGAGCCATTTGTATGCTGAAACGATTCTTTGCATGGTGAAACATTTATTCAGATTGATAGACAATGTCTGGTATATGGCTCTATAAGGAAAATGGTTTCATATAGAACCACGAACACTCAAAGAACCCTTCGCATGGTTATGAAAGTGCTCTTCAGACTGATGGAGAATGTGCTGTAGATGGTTTTATACAGAATCTTTTTGAAAATGGTTCTATAAAGCACCAGAAAGGGTTCTTCTATCACCGCAATGTCAAGCTTGTAACAACAGAAGAACCCTTTTTGGTGCTATGTAGAACCATATATATACGACACATTTTTCCATGAATCTGAAGAACCATTTCACTGTTAAAAGAAACATTTGAGCATGCAATTCATGGTTCTAAATGGAACAAGTTGTCTTTACTAACAAAACCCTAAAGTACCATAACTTTTAAGAGTGTAGGGGGTCTCCAGAAAAAGGATTTGAGTGTTCTGCTTAACATCAGCAGGTTGCATATTTGAATCCTAATGATGCCACAGCCATCCGTAAGTAGAGGCCGTAGAGGTGAAATGGGTAACAGGAATGCATCATGGAAAAAGTCCCAGCAGGTGAGTAAATTAGGTAAAAAAACAGATATTGTTTACTGACTGAGGTGCAGAAAAATGGTAGTTTAACCGTCGCTAGTTAACGTCAGTTTACCTTTAGCTAAACTACGAAGTGTGAGCTGGTGAACTCAAGTGTCCTCATACTGAGCTAACTCAAGAAAAACAAAAAAAAGTTAGGGTTAGGGTTAGTTAATTAATATCTGAGCTGACCATTTTTTACTGTGCTGTTTTATAGATAAGACATTTTCATACAACAGACAAAACAATGTATGCTTCATTTGAGCACAGTGTACACATTATAAATCTATTCAAAGTAGCATTTTATTCAGCATATTTATCCTGGATGTTCTTATATCTTTGAATACAAAAAGATATTTTTAATCTATATTTTAATTCTGTTCTCTGGGGTCTGATGTGAAGTGCCTCTTAATCATGCTTGTGAAAAAAATGAATGGAGCTGATTCTCCAGGATGAATCCCAGGTTGAGAGATTAGACTCTCGTTGGCTTTCTTCCCTCAACGGCTCAAAGGGTGTGTGTGTGTGTGTGTGTGTGTGTGAGTGAAGATGTGGAGTGTATGGGTGTATCAGGGCGACTCAGGGATGAGGGCAGACAATAGAACATTCACATGCAAATGGGAAGCGTGAGGGTGTAGGGATTCCTGCACTCATTTCCGTTCTCTATTGAGGCTTTTTTTACATGTTGTGTGATTATATTGTGGCTTCTTTTGAATGTAGATGAACACATGGATGTGTGTGTGTGTGTGTGTGTGTGTGTGTGTGTGTGTGTGTGTGTGTGTGTGTGTGCGTGTGTGCTTGCATGAGAATGAACAAGAGTGTGCGAACGTGCTGAACACTCTCAGCGGCCACTTTATTAGAAACCCTGCTCCGCCTAGCTGGTGTACAGTTAGAGACTGTAGCCCACCTGTTGAGCCATCTTCTAGCTCAGTGGTCCACACAATACTTTTCCGGTGAGCAAATTCAAAGAACCCTTTGCATGATTAAAGTGTTCTTTGCATTGCAGAAGTGTTCTCCAGATTGTTGGAGAATGTGCTGTAAATGGTTCTATGTAGAACCTTTTCGAAAAGTATTCCAGACAGCATCAAAAAGGGTTCTTGTATTATTGATGTCAAGCTTTATAGAAGAACCCATTTGGTGCTATATAAAACCCTCCTCAAAAAGGCTTTTTTAGAACCTAAAGCACAGTCTCCATCAATGTGAAGAACCCTTCCATGGTGCAAAGAACCCCTTAACCATGCAAATGGTTCTTTGTGTGTTCATGGTTCTACTTAGAACCAGTTTCTTTACTAAAGAACCCTTGAAGAAGTGTGTATCTAATCATTTTTCAGCCTCAGTGCTGTCCTGTTAACTTCTTGTTTCATACTTCATTAAACTTTGGATGCCGTAATTATTTTTTTAATGAGAAAATGACAGAAGAAAAGAAAATGTATATTTAAAAAAATTATTAATACATATATTTTTTGAGCCGGATGGTTTTGTGGTGTGTGAACAGCCCAGCGTACAAGGTCTTACAAAAACCTTAGAAATGCTCATTTTATACACGCTTTAGAAAGATGCTCCTTCAAAGGTTCTTGAGTAACGGTACAGGACGATTCCGTGCTTCACTGAACTGAACTGGTTCTTCAGATCTGTGGAGAATGTGTTGTATATGGTTCTATACAGAACCCTTTTGATTTTTTTTAATAGCACCAAAAAGGTAAAGGGTTCTTTTATTGTACTGTAAAAACAGCACCACCGTTCCTGCACTCGGACACTCGCACCATGGACTCAACCGGTCACAAACAACTGACCACACAAAACCTAACCTTAACACTCACCCTCAAAGAAAAACCTAATCCTAACCCTCACCCTGGCCCTAATCCTAATCCTAACCATAACCTTAACACAAAACCTAACCTTAACACTCACCCTGGCCTTAATTCTAACCTTAACCTCAACCCAAAACCTAATCCTTATCCTGGCTCTATTCCTAACCTAAACCTTAACACAAAACCTAATCCTAACCCTCACCCCGGCCTTAACCTAACCTTAACCTCAACCCAAAACCTAATCCTAACCCTCACCCCGGCCTTAACCTAACCTTAACCTCAACCCAAAACCTAATCCTAACCCTCACCCCGGCCTTAACCTAACCTTAACCTCAACCCAAAACCTAATCCTAACCCTCACCCCGGCCTTAACCTAACCTTAACCTCAACCCAAATCCTAATCCTAACCCTCACCCCGGCCTTAACCTAACTTAACCTCAACCCAAAACCTAATCCTAACCCTCACCCCGGCCTTAACCTAACCTTAACCTCAACCCAAAACCTAATCCTTATCCTGGCTCTATTCCTAACCTAAACCTTAAAACAAAACCTAATCCTAACCCTCACCCCGGCCTTAACCTAACCTTAACCTCAACCCAAAACCTAATCCTAACCCTCACCCCGGCCTTAACCTAACCTTAACCTCAACCCAAAACCTAATCCTAACCCTCACCCCGGCCTTAACCTAACCTTAACCTCAACCCAAAACCTAATCCTAACCCTCACCCCGGCCTTAACCTAACCTTAACCTCAACCCAAAACCTAATCCTAACCCTCATCCCGGCCTTAACCTAACCTTAACCTCAACCCAAAACCTAATCCTAACCCTCATCCCGGCCTTAACCTAACCTTAACCTCAACCCAAAATCTAATCCTAACCCTCATCCCGGCCTTAACCTAACCTTAACCTCAACCCAAAACCTAATCCTAACCCTCATCCCGGCCTTAACCTAACCTAAACCTTAACACAAAACCTAATCCTAACCCTCACCCCGGCCTTAACCTAACCTTAACCTCAACCCAAATCCTAATCCTAACCCTCATCCCGGCCTTAACCTAACCTTAACCTCAACCCAAAACCTAATCCTAACCCTCATCCCGGCCTTAACCTAACCTTAACCTCAACCCAAAACCTAATCCTAACCCTCATCCCGGCCTTAACCTAACCTTAACCTCAACCCAAAACCTAATCCTAACCCTCACCCCGGCCTTAACCTAACCTTAACCTCAACCCAAAACCTAATCCTAACCCTCATCCCGGCCTTAACCTAACCTTAACCTCAACCCAAAACCTAATCCTAACCCTCATCCCGGCCTTAACCTAACCTTAACCTCAACCCAAAACCTAATCCTAACCCTCACCTCGGCCTTAACCTAACCTTAACCTCAACCCAAAACCTAATCCTAACCCTCATCCCGGCCTTAACCTAACCTTAACCTCAACCCAAAACCTAATCCTAACCCTCATCCCGGCCTTAACCTAACCTTAACCTCAACCCAAAACCTAATCCTAACCCTCATCCCGGCCTTAACCTAACCTTAACCTCAACCCAAAACCTAATCCTAACCCTCACCTCGGCCTTAACCTAACCTTAACCTCAACCCAAAACCTAATCCTAACCCTCACCCCGGCCTTAACCTAACCTTAACCTCAACCCAAAACCTAATCCTAACCCTCATCCCGGCCTTAACCTAACCTTAACCTCAACCCAAAACCTAATCCTAACCCTCATCCCGGCCTTAACCTAACCTTAACCTCAACCCAAAACCTAATCCTAACCCTCACCCCGGCCTTAACCTAACCTTAACCTCAACCCAAAACCTAATCCTAACCCTCATCCCGGCCTTAACCTAACCTTAACCTCAACCCAAAACCTAATCCTAACCCTCATCCCGGCCTTAACCTAACCTTAACCTCAACCCAAAACCTAATCCTCACCCTCACCCCGGCCTTAACCTAACCTTAACCTCAACCCAAAACCTAATCCTAACCCTCATCCCGGCCTTAACCTAACCTTAACCTCAACCCAAAACCTAATCCTAACCCTCATCCCGGCCTTAACCTAACCTTAACCTCAACCCAAAACCTAATCCTAACCCTCATCCCGGCCTTAACCTAACCTTAACCTCAACCCAAAACCTAATCCTAACCCTCATCCCGGCCTTAACCTAACCTTAACCTCAACCCAAAACCTAATCCTAACCCTCATCCCGGCCTTAACCTAACCTTAACCTCAACCCAAAACCTAATCCTCACCCTCACCCAGCCTAACCTAACCTTAACCTCAACCCAAAACCTAATCCTAACCCTCATCCCGGCCTTAACCTAACCTTAACCTCAACCCAAAACCTAATCCTCACCCTCACCCCGGCCTTAACCTAACCTTAACCTCAACCCAAAACCTAATCCTAACCCTCATCCCGGCCTTAACCTAACCTTAACGTCAACCCAAAACCTAATCCTAACCCTCACCCCGGCCTTAACCTAACCTTAACCTCAACCCAAAATCTAATCCTAACCCTCATCCCGGCCTTAACCTAACCTTAACCTCAACCCAAAACCTAATCCTAACCCTCATCCCGGCCTTAACCTAACCTTAACCTCAACCCAAAACCTAATCCTCACCCTCACCCCAGCCTTAACCTAACCTTAACCTCAACCCAAAACCTAATCCTAACCCTCATCCCGGCCTTAACCTAACCTTAACCTCAACCCAAAACCTAATCCTCACCCTCACCCCGGCCTTAACCTAACCTTAACCTCAACCCAAAACCTAATCCTAACCCTCATCCCGGCCTTAACCTAACCTTAACCTCAACCCAAAACCTAATCCTAACCCTCACCCCGGCCTTAACCTAACCTTAACCTCAACCCAAAATCTAATCCTCACCCCCAAATGTTTTTAACACGTTACTCAGAGGCTGTTGAGTGTTTGTTTTATCTGACAGAGTGTCACCCTGTGTTCCTGTGATAGACGTTTCCTTCCCATTCTCTTGGTAAACTATACATATTTTGTGCTTATTCTGCAATAAACAACAGCCTGTGAACAGATTAGAGGAGGAGGACACTGTGCTGAAGGAGGAAAACAGCTCAGGGGAGAAAGAAATCAAATAAAGAGAAGCAGTTTTATGGTAGCTTTATGATTTCCGCACGAATGATGATGTCATTTGTTGTAGTGAGCAGTAAAGCAGCTCAGGGCGTTTGTGCAGCATGAAGTGGCCAACAGAACACAGTGAATCAATACAGAGAGAGGGTATAAGGTGTGTGTGTGTGTGTGTGTATTTACATTTGTGTAACTTCGTTTCATGTGTGTGTGTATGTGTGTGTGTGTGTGTGTGTGTGTGTGCGTGCGCAGACAGTGTTGAATCGCACTGTCAGAGCTGATGTCAGGAAAGAGATCAGAGAGGCTTTAGTAATCAGAAACTGATCACGGGTCAGTGCCCTTCGGTCAATACACTGATTACAACACACAAATCCAATCATGGTGGTCATAAGTGGAGATGGTACTGGTCTGATACCAGGAATTAGTAACGAGCCGTTATTAGCAGAAAGAATGCATGTGAACCAAATCTACAAATCTATGCTGAAACAGCAGCCGCTGACACTGTGCAGCTCTTCCCGTGAGGTTAATAGAGTGAGTGAGTAGTGTCAGCATCAAAGGCTGCTTTCAGATCATCATCATAAGTGATGTGCTTCAATGAAAAATAGCCCTTTTAAAAGCGTAGGTCAATACTCACATCATCATCATCATCATCTGATACTACCGGTTGTAATATCGATTGCTATCTGTATCTGCCAATATTGGTGTCACTGAGGTTTCAATATGGCTACCAGTAATGTTTCAGTATCAATATTGAAAGTTTCAATATACACTCACTGAACATTTGAGTGGGAACGCCCACTTTGTATCTACCTCGAATGTGTTATTTAGGCTAAAACCCATCTACCTGGTCCAGTAGCTGGTTGTAGAGCTCATGGCAGTTGTCGAAGATGTACTTGTAAGTAGAGTCGAGGCAGGCTCTGACGCAGTCCTTCACCACCAGGCTCGCTCTGGGGGGGCTCTGCAGCTCCTGCACCTGAAAAACACACAGACCCATAATCACACAAGCTGCTCTTTCAAGGATTCAAGGATTCAAGGATTTAAGGAGATTTTATTGTCATTTGCATCACATGGTACATGAGGTGGAACGAAATTAAGATCTCATGGTCCAGTTTACACCCAAGAGCTGTTATTAAAATAGATAAATATAAGGTAAATACACAAGAGAGGGAGAGTAGGAGAGTAGGCAGTTAGCAGCAATATGAGGTCCAGAGTGCTTAAAGTTTGCTATAGCAGCATGATATTGAATTGAGCAGTAGATAAAGTAGATAAAGTGTCTAGAGTATTCCACTGAATATTTCATGAAGAACAGACCAAAAAAATTACAAAAAAACAAAACAAAACAAGGGATCACGGTTGAAATTGCGTTTTTAATCCCATAATGCATTATGACATGGTAAAACATTTTTTTCTGTCTCTAATAACAGTGAGCATCGGGATGGAGCTCACTCCAACAACATGCTTCACTTAATTGGAAAAAACTGATAAAAATGGTATTTAATGTATTGTGGAACCAAACCTTACGAATATAAAAATAGATTTTTGGGTGTGAGTCCCCTTTGAAATCCTTAAAACAATGTCTCCCTGCATTCACGGCCATTAAATATGTCAATTTTGCACATTTTTCTGTAAGAAACTGCTGCATTACATACGTATATTTATAAACTCTTCCACCCGCTCCTCGTAAAATGTGTTCATTTCCCCAATTTCCCTCTGTCCAGTTCATACCTATATTACTCAAACGCACTGTCCATTTTATACACTACGGCTACTTTAGCCTTGAAGCTCTAGCGTGAAACGAAAGAACTTCAGACAAACAAGTGTATTTGTGGAAAGTGGGGCGATTGGACTGCACATCTTTTGCTGATCTATCAGTTGAATTTAAAGTTCATATACATGAAACTGGTCCAAAGCTACAGAGTGTTCCCTAAAACCTCCTCAGAGGACAGTGGTGCGCGTTCTACTGTTTAATTGAGCCGTGTTGAGGCCGAGCGCGAACACTGTGTTTCCTCTTGCGTAACAGCAAATAAAGGATGCTGTACTTCCCCAAGTGTGTGTGGCTCTCAAGAGCAGCCACTGTAGGATGCAGGAGTCGCATTACCCATAACGCACTGTGACAGTCTGAGTTTTATTGTGCGCCTTGCGGGCCTTTCTCTGTGGGCGGGGCCTTTCAGCCACGGCTCACTGATCCTCTCTCACACACACACACACACACGGTGTGATGTCACTGAAAGAGCGGAAACACTTGGTGAATTAACAGGCTGGAGTTTGTAGAAGAGAGTTTGGGTGTATTAGAGGTCTGCATGGGTATGAAGCTGAAGCCCAAACTCGACCAGCACTTGTGACTTTAAGACCCGGCCCAACTGCTCTTGCCAGAATTAATAACCAGAACCAAAGAAACCTGCTGGCACACACTAACAGAGAAGGACTAGTGCAGACTCTGAACGATCCTACAGTCTATGATTATATTATCAATGGACTGGCGATCTGTCTGGCATTTGACGTGCCTTCCGCACAATGACTGCTGGGATAGGGCCAGCTCCTTCTGTGACCCAGAAGGATAAGTGGCTTAGAAAATGTGTGTAAAATGTGTCCTGTAGTGGAGAAATGATTGTGTATCCTTTCGACACTCAGCATGAACAGTAATTATAAACCTATTGTTTAAAGACTACCATAGAAACAGCTCCACACAACTTTTTGTTATTGTTTCGCTGCTGTTTAAACTCTTTCGACATGTCTGCGCTGATCGGCACTCGAGAGTAAAGAGAAGAAACTGCACTTTTAATCACTGTTTCTCATTTTTACGACCACTGTGTTTCATGAAGTCTTAGATGTTGTCATGTCATTTCAGGCCTATTTAATCTTGGCTGTTTTTGGTCATTTTTCTCTTTGCTACAGTGACATTTCTGCAAAAAAATGGTACCTTGCCAAGAAAAAAATGCTGCTCACAAAACAAAAAAAAAAAAAAATCAACCCAACTTGAAGTTGCCTTTAAAGAATGTCAATTCTTAAAGCCCCTCAGCCAGCCCACGATTTGCTCTCTGCTGGCTTTTTAACCCCCCTGAGGACTCTGGGCAGGTAGCCTCAGTGTGCTGGACCTCTATCACCCGCCTCCGGTGTGGAGAGAGCCATTATAGATCCAATATCAGCCCAAAATCAATCTGCTTTGAGCAGGACGGCAGGGCTGGAAGTCACCATGTGACACACACAGGAATAGGCCGGCCAGAGGGAGCACTGAGAAAACTCCCAGTGGACTCCCAGTGGTCTATTAGCTCTGCTGCCAGCCTGCAATCAGCGAGAGTGAGAGAGAGGGAGTCAGGGAGGGAGGTGAGCGACTGCACCCACTGTGGCACGAAGCGTCACAGCTCTGTTACAAACATCAAGCTGAAGTTCACTAAACACTCTACTCATATTCATTTAACTGGATAGTTTTTCCCATTTTGTGAAATGAACCTGTTGTCGATGTGACTAAGCCTCACTGAGGTAGCAGTTTATTTAAAAATTTCATATTGTGGTGGACGGCTGGGATGGGCTCCAGCACCCCCCTGCGACCCTGACGGAGAAGCGGCTTGGAAAATGGATGGATGGATATTGTGGTGGACTTCACCTTAATTAGCAAAGTGGTGTTAGCCACACGACTGGGCTTTAGACTGCCGTAAGGGTAATTAAGCCTGCTTACAAGCTAACTAGACAACTGATTCATCCTTTCCCAACCTTTAGAAGTCAAGACTTATCACGTTCATTTTAAACTTGTAAGGTTTAATTAAGGTGAACGGCGAGTTTCTTGTGATCAAGAAAGGCTGCTTTTTTTTAGCTGACTGTGGTGAGCTGGTCCAGTTAATCTCTGCACACACACTCAAAGTGTCTCCGCGTCCTGTACTGGACTCAAAGACCGCAGCCCCAAGGCCATCAGCTGGGTCAGTGTGCAGCCCCACACGTCACTTTCATTACCTCAGAGAACCACAAACCACTCGCTGTGTTTGTCAGCGAGTGAAAGAACAGCGAGAGCTGTAGGACAAATGATAGGAGTGAAAGATGATCTACATTTATTCTCTTTCTCTCGTGTTCCTGGGTGACACTCTTACCAACCTCATGGCCTTAAGTTTAGAGTAGAACAGAGTTTGAAATAACACTAGTTTTAAGCTTTACTAACTTGCTTTTAATTCAGCAAGATATGCAGGAGATATATGAGACTAAAACAAGTAAGCTAATGAAATAAAGTAGAATAGAGGAAGAAAATTAAATGGAAAATAACATAACTTGAAAAAATCTAACCAATAAGTAGTTTAGATTTTAATGAATGTCAGGGCTGCGATGGACTGGCAACCTGTGCAGGGTGTATCCTGCCTTCTGATGACTGCTGGGATAGACTCCAGCACCCCCCGCGACCCTGACGGAGAAGCAGCTTAGAAAATGGATGGATGGATGGATGATTGTCAGGGCATATTAGGCTGTATGCTGTTGTGTTCAAATATTGTCTATATAAACCTTGTTTGATCATTTACAGCAAGCAATCGTTATCTGGCAGTCAATAAAGATATTTACATATCATCCACTACGAGACAACACAGAAATGTGGACTGATTAAAGATCGCTGCTGCTCCTTCGTGATGCTGTTGGGAAGCAGATCGGGTTTACCGTCCATGCCGCGCCGCGATTTAAAACTGAGAGAAAGTTAAAGCTGCAGCGCATCTCAGGCAGCAATAAAGACACTCAGAAAATAAAATGTTAGCAGCCAGCAAAACAAAGAAAAGTCTTTATTTTAGGATAGCTAACGTGATAACTTCAAAGGTTTCGGGTAATTTAGTACCAAAATCTCCCAGCAGAAACTGCTATATATATATATATAGCCTAACCTACTCTAATTAAAAGCTAATACCTGATTCATATTTGGTGAATTGAATTCAAATGAATTGAAAGGTAGACTGATAACAGAGTTTTGATTCTATCATCAAGTCTACCATAAGTTTTAAAGCATGAGGGAGATGACCTGAAAACAAAGTAGGCTGTTGGCGCTTTGCAAAGCCACTGGCATTTCAACATTAATTACATACACTGCTTTGATTTCCTTGGTATTAAACCAAGTATATGTGCATTTTAGGCATGGACAGTGGTTATATAATGTTGGAGGGGGAAGCACAGTCAGGAAGAACTCTTTAATGAGAACGCCAGTGTATTCCACCTCTAACAGAGACGGCCTTTTAAGAGCAAATTTAAAAATGCACTGACCCCATATTTACTCAAACTGCCAACACAACAGAACATACATTTCTGTGACATTACAAACACGACTGACAATTTTTGTGATGCAGGGAAATGAGACATCAGCCTCCCTTAACTAATACAGACCCATTCAATATATGCGAACGCATGCACGGCCGTACATCTCTACCCAATGACGCGTAGCGCGTTTGAAACGAGACGCTATTCTCTGTCCTGCTTTCTCCGTGTGCAGCGGAGCACAACACATCTAAACACACAACTAACGGATGCTTCTGCATCGATCCATCCGAGCTTCCGGATCCAGGATCTCATTTGCACCCTCACAGGAGATCTGTGTCACCGCCAGGGTGTGGGAACAGACCGGACAAACACTGAGTGATGAAAAAAGTTCCAGTATTACAGCCCAAATAAAGGACTGCCACAAATAAAGGCCATAAATAAAGGCAGGGGTGTCCAATCTCGTAAACAAAAGGCCTGTGTGGCTGCAGTTTTTCATTCCAAGCAATCGGGTGCACACCTGATTCCACTTAATCAGGTTAATCAGTTGGTCTTCGCCTTCAAATATTTGATTATGTGTGCGCCTGCAAACACACGGGATCCTTGTGGATAAGCCTGGCTACCCCTATGAGAGCCGATATAATGGAAAACTGAATAATCAGTCTGTTTGTTTGGTGTTTTGGCAACTCATTGGGAATCCTTTGCCAAAAATAAACATGTGGGGCAAAACTTTCTTTCTCCATTTCTCTTTTTTTATGTTTTTGCATAATCTGAAAACACTTTATACCCTGTATGACTATTTCATGACGAATGGACCAGTTATTTCTGAAGCTCCTCTGACATCAGTTATCATTTAAAGATGTTTTTTCCTTCATGCTGTAAAGCACGGCTTGCTGGTCAAGTCAGGCCCGTGACACAATCTTATTGCTTTATAAAGTCTTTTGTATGCAACTGAAACTACTTATGAGCAACGCTACAAGCGTATGCCCAGCATTATAAGGTGTTATGTATGCCATTTAACTGCATAAATGTAATTATATGCGTTATGGACACAAGACTTATAAGAAGTGTTACCAAACTTTCGTTTTGGTAAAATTTGAGGATTCAATTGTGATTAACTAAAACAAAAAGAATGCAAATAATCAAGAATAATTCTTTTTATTGTTTGACAGCCCTTAAATAAAACGTACTACACCTCGTCTGCGAATGGCTGACCGCAACACTCAGCTATACAAAGTTTTGATCATTTCTATAGTAAGTCATACTGTGTTTAACCACATCAGTCAGTCAATGGATGTAATCCGACTTGGTTGTGAGAAGTTTTGAGGATGTATTTTTACAGATAAGACTGTCAAGCCACAATATGTATTCATAATCTATATGTACTGCATAAGTCAAAGGCTGAAGCTGAGTTGGAGGTTCTGCACAGGCTGCTTTTCTCTCTGCGTTGTGCGAGTGTGAGGCAGAATACTGATGTCAGTCACTGATGAGAGGAGATAAGTTCACTAAGTCTGGGGATCACTGAGAATACCTAATTAAAGAAGGTGTCAGGAAAGACTGAATGTGTGTATAATTGTGTGTACCTTCATCCTGAAGAAGGTGATGCTGGTTAGAAGGTCCACTGTTGATTTCAGGTCCTGGAGTCTCTCTGGGTTTCCGGCAGGGAAATTGTCCTGTAATTATAGACAAACAACAGATGAGGACAGACAAGGACAGTGTGATCTCGATCTCTCTCTCTCTCTCTCTCTCGTTTGCCCTCTACTCATTTCCAAGTTCAATCACAGATGCAGAAACTGCTCTGCCAAAATTGATGTGGATGAGAGAAAAATAAAATGTTTAGATTTAAAATGTAAGCAGGAGAGCTGGCCTTTCTGTTTTTTTCATCCAGACACTCTGAGATGGTGATAAAGTGAGCTGCTTATGGGTTTGAGGCAGATGTAAGTGCCCAATCCCAATAACCGAGTGGTCTGTATTGAGAAACAATGTTAAAAAGCATAACATGCATCGATATCTACTGTATTGCAAACCTACAACTCCAGTAATATATAAAAGTTGAGTTAAGAGAAACAAAGTTAAGCCTAGGTCGAGTTTAGGACAATTGAATCAAGGTTTGGACAATTGAATGAAGGCAATTGGTTTCCACCAACCACTTGATGTAACACAATCATTGGGTTTTATAGTGAAGTCTGGTCTAAGCTTGGCTTTGTGGCAAAAGGCATGACCTGTAGCAGTTTACCCAATACAGAAAGCCTCACTATGGATTCATCTATCTTATCATTTACTCTTTTTCTGAACTTTAAATATGCCTAAAATACAAATAAAGCCAAGAGTACTAAAGACACAAGCCACAGAACCAAAACAGATTCAGATTCAGAACAAGCTATATGTTGAGATTTTTGTGTGTATTCTGTGATTACTTTAAAAACAATATAAATATTACATAAAGTTGTGTCCAAAAATGTGCAGTTTTCAAAGTGTTTTGACTAATTTGTTAGATACTTACCATACCAAGGTGAAAAGGCTAATATAAAGAAAAATCTGGCTGTTTTGAGACCCAACAAGTACATTCATAAAACTAAGTCTGTCGTTTGTGTTCTACTGGCTCCTAAATGGTGTACAGTGCATGGACCCCGATGATTGCCACATGCAATATAATTTGTATATGGGTAATTTTTGTCTTATGACAGTTGCAACTGTTCACATAATCATCAATTTCATCCCTAATGTCAGACATAAACCAAATGAAAGCTCACTGTCTTGGTTAATAACGACAATTTACACATAGCCTTTCTTTACACACTATTATAAATCCTGATGAAACTTCGGCGCACGTGAAACTTGGCGCTTACATTTTGGTAAAGTTATTTTAGTTCTCACTGCACCACAAACTTCAATACTATATCTGTACTGTATATGTTAGTTGAAAAAATGACTGGGCCATGTTCATCAATCAAAACGTGAATATCACAGAAAGATGACAAGTTTGCATGTATGTAATATGGAAATGAGTAAATTAGTGATATCCTGATATTATTTGTGATCAAGGCATATTTTAATGTATTACTGGCTGATCCAGTTTCAGTCTTGTTTTTTTTGCATTGTAGATGTGCCATAACATCCTAACTGTTTTGGACGTAATTCACGAACAATGGCAGTTAGGCATGGTTTTACAAGCTAATGAAGAAGTTTAAATGGAGTTTAAAAGTATGTTAAAGTGCTAAAAGTACCCGTGTAATATGTGCAGCATTCTGACTGTTTTATTTAGCCACCTTCCATTTAAATGTATGCACATAAATGTGAGTGCGCAGCTATTAGGCTTCGGGTCTATTTCCTGCCACTTGCAGTAAGCGACTGTCACCAAAGCCATGTAGCAAATACACCCTGATGATTAAAAAAATATATCAGATTGGTATCAGCCAATACTCTGCATTATGGGAAGGCAAATAAACTGGACAATGCAGTCATTGGGAGCGAACAGAATTTTGCTGGCTATGGTGGGCAAGCAGCAGGACCCCTCTCTTTGAGCTGCTCAGATCCAAGATCTGTGCTCAGATTACCGCGAGAGCGTTAAAATAAAGTCAGATAAAGTATTCACTCAGGCAGAAATGACAGATTTAAGAAACTGATAAGGCTTTAAATTTTATCTTAGAAAAACATCCAATCAACACAAGTGTCGTTGTTGAGAGACAAGCGTTCAGAAAACAGGTCAGTATATCGGTCACATCTCAAGCAGGTCACAGACAGTGCTGAACACAGTGGCCTACATGTCCAACATAGCTAAATAAATAGAAATGGAAAAGTACGCAATGTTTTTACCTGCGCATGTTTAAATTTGCATGCATCAATGTATCTATAACTACCTTCCTATTAATAATGCAACTGCACATACCATTCACTCTGTATGATCAAATCTGTAGAGTGACACTGCATTTGGTTTATTTGGTATTTATGTTGACATCACCAGCAAAAATATTCCTTGCTGAATAAACTGATTCTGTGACTGTTGAATTTATTCACCCCAGTTCACCCCCAGGTACCGACATTCATATCTCGCTGTCAGGACTGAAAATGAAAACACATGATTGTTTAGTGTGTAAGCAGAACCTGTCATACGTCAAGAAAATGAATCCTTCAGTCGTAAACCCATGAGCTCATTCTCCTGTAACGTCATACACTATATTAACCTGACGGTGTCAAAAAAGCCCACTGAGGCAAGCTTGTCTGTCCTACACGCTAACACATGCCTTTATAGCATCACACACAAAGCCGTGAAGGGCTTCACGCACAACAAAGAAGAACATGCACCATCAGGATCCTCCTCCTCCTACTAATTGTTGTTTTTTTGGGCCCGCGGGCTGGGCTGCGATAGCGGCTTCTGAAAATGTCAGGGACGGTTATGTGAAGACAAAGGGAAGGCTTTAATTTGGTGAGCACGTTGAGAAATTCGAAGCAGTAGGCGTTGGAGCTGTTAACCCGTCTGTGGGTGGCGGCGGCTGCTGTTTCAGGCAGACTTCTGGACGACGGGCCGTCAGACTCACCCCACGTTTCCCTACAAAGCTCCAATTACTCTGCCAAGACTAATGGAGTGGCAATGATGTTTGCCAACATCAAAAATGCAAACAGAAACATGGTGAATCAGCTTCTGGTGCCAGCCAGAGTGAAACCTTTATGCAGTAAAGGGTTTATGACTCTGTGGCCCAACAGGTCCACTGAGGCTAAAGGCCTTTTGTGAGGGTATAATCCAGAAAAGAATCGGATTATTTTCCTTAACTTCACCACTGGAGCCACAGAGCCACTGGCTCTTACAAGAGATAAAGGATAGAGAACACAGTGCTCCCACTCACTGGTCACTTTACGAGCTCTACCTTATAGGTTCACTGCATTGGTATACAATTACGGACTGCAGCGCATCTGTTACTGCACAGCTTATCGACAGAGCTACAGCCTCCAACTCTACACTGTTAAGGTGGAGCTACAAAGGAGGGGCTTCTAATAAAGTGGACCTGCTCTAGCCCTTCATCAGTGGTCAGACTAGATGAAGGGTTTCCTATTTATAGTGTAACCTAAGGCAGGGAGGAGGGGGAGATGTTTGACTCATATGGCCATATGGTCAGGCCTATGGGAAAATGTTCTCCCAGTATCAGCTGCTACAGGTTAGAACGCTTTAAATATCTCTCAGCAAGATCCACTTTCAGGACAGCATGTTCAGACAGTGCCTATAGAGAGGGACTAACCTCTGATCAACAGTGCTATTCTGAAGCAACACAGATGGAACGGGTTCCAGAACTGATGAGATGTCAGCTTTTGTGATGACGGATCTAGACTCGATATGTCACGTCAGTTTTCCCAGCCTGACTGTGAATCATTCTTATATGTGTCTATTTTGATCAAGGATTAGCTTAAGTATGGTGTGTTGATTCTTCCTTTAGACCTATTCATTTCTACTGTACAGTAATAACATTATTATTATCTATTCATTTTGCTCTTTCTTATGTGCTTCTGATTGAGCTCATTTCCAATGGGTTTATTACCAATAAGAGGCAATAATGAAGCATTTCTCAGTTAACTAATCATATAGTATACTGCCAAATATGGGACATATCTTAATAATAATACAATAGACCATCAAATCAAGAAATACAGCTTAATAGTCATATTGTTCAATACCAAATATGGGAATTCAGCTTAAAAATCATGTAGTGCACTATAAAATATAGTAAAGCACCTTGGTAATAACATAATATAGCACCAAACACAGACATACATCTTGATATTGGGTGCTACCAAACATGAACAGCAAAAAAAAAGTTCAAAACACTACATTTTGAATGATGCAAGTAAAAATAAATAAATAAATAAATGAATAAGCAATATTTTACATCAAATCCAACCTCCGAAATCAAATAGAGGGTGGGAAAACACCTTATAATTAAATAATTGTGTACTATACTACTGAATATAGGAATATGCTCTAATAAACATATAACCACCAAATATGGACATGTGATTCAATAATCATACATGACCAAATATGGGCATATGGTTTAATGATCATATAGTATAATACTACACACAGATATGCTTCTTAATATTCATAAAGTATACTGCTAATAACGGGTATAAAATCATTAATCATATTGTAGAATACCAAATACAGGTAAATATCGTAATAATTGAATATACAATACTACTAAATATGGGTATATATCTTACTCATACAGCTCATTATGGGTATACATCTTAATAATAATATGGTATACTACCATGTATGGGTATATAGCTTAATGATTCTATAGCATACTATCAAATACACAGCTGAATGGTCATATAGTACATCACCAAAAACCTGGGAAACCGCAGATGAGAACATTTTAAGCATATTGTAGGTCACATGAAATATATGCTATTTAGTAGCTAAACAGTGGATTTTATAAGTCGGATTAAAGCACATCACCCTGGATCAGCTGAAAAGCTCTAAAAATCACTGCACATGTGTCTCATAACCACTAAAATAAGGAGCGACTGGAAAGCTGAGGTACAAAACTGAGTTTCCAAGCTGTCTCAGCCATATCCGTCTCAGCTTTAGGGAAAAGCAAACTCACTTTGGATCGGAATCTCATTGTAGGGAACTGTCTGGGCTGGCACAGTGGGGGGAAGCTGATGTGAATTGTATTACTGTCAGAAGGCATCGCACTGAAACAGACAGGTAAAGTGAAGGTGATACCTCCTGGCAGGCTGCCAAGTCTGTGTGTGTGTGTGTGTGTGTGTGTGTGTGTGTGTGTGTGTGTGTGTGTAAGTATGTATGTGTGTATATGCATGTGCGTATATGAGTGTGACGCTGCTGTCAGCATCTGTGTGTGTGTGTGTGTGTGTGTGTGTGTGTGTTCTGCCTTCCTGTCACTAGCATGTCAGCACTGAGACTCAGACTCTGATACAGGCTATATAAACCGCTGCAGTGTTGAGAGCAGCCGGTTAGCAGGAAGCTGGTCTCGGGACTGGTCTTCAGGCTGATTACTGCAGGTATGTAATGTGGTCTGTGTGGTGTGGTATATATTAGGGGTATAATAATGTGTTGTGATGCACTGATCTGAAGGAGGTGATTCACCTGCGTCAATAATAATAAAGTACTGCTGATGGGGATTCATTGATGGGAGTACGCAGGTAACACTACGCAGGTGTTAAAAGAAACCTAAAAACAAGGCCGACATATAAACAATTTTTATAGTTTTAAGCTCACCAGACAAAAACAGTCACACCCATACTTTCATCTATAATCCTTGTTTAAGCGTCATGATGCCTTAACAACAGCCCTTAACAACTGGTCAGCATTACACCAGTGTCTTATAACAGTTCTTGTCCATACTAGTTGTGTTAATTGATTGATGAATGGATGGATGGGTCAGTGGATACTAAGTGAATGAAAGAGAATGATTGATGGACAGTTGAATGAATGAATGAATGAATAATGAATAACTCTGGATGGATGGATGGATGGATGGATCAATGGATACTAAGTTAATAAAAGTGAATGATGGACAGATTGAATGAATGAATGAATTAATTAATTAACGAGTGAATAGATACTGAATGCCTGGATGAATGGATGGTTGGCTCAATCAGTTTACTAAGTACATTATGCTAAAAGACGGCTGGGCAGATGAATGAACAGATAGACAATGAATGACTGCATGAATGGATGGATGAATCAATGGATAGTGAGTTAATAGAAGTGAATGATGGACTGACAGATGAATGAATGAATGAATGAACAAATGAATGAACGAACGGACAATTAATGACTGCATGAATGGATGGATGGATCAATGGATAGTGAGTTAATAGAAGTGAATGATGGACTGACAGATGAATGAATGAATGAATGAATGAATGAATGAATGAATGAATGAACGAACGAACGGACAATGAATGACTGCATGAATGGATGGGTGGATCAATGAATACTGAGTTAAAAGTGAATGGCGGATGGACAGATGAATGAATGAATGAATGAATGAATGAATGAATGAATGAATGAATGAATGAATGAATGAACGGACGAACGAACAGACAATGAATGACTGCATGAATGGATGGGTGGATCAATGAATACTGAGTTAAAAGTGAATGACGGATGGACAGATAAATGAACGAATGAATGAATGAATGAATGAATGGACAATGACTGACTGCATGAATGGATGGATATATAGCCAATGACCGATGACGGATGAGTGGATAGAAATCAGTCTAAAGCCGTCTCTGCTGGTAAACTCACATTTTGCCCTGAAGGCGAAACTGAGCTGTTTTTTCATTCTGTTATTGTAGCTCAAAGCAAATGTAATGAAATGCTAATTCAACATGCAATAGAAGCATTTACTATTCCTCAGTGATTATAACGCTTCTGCTGTTTTTCTGGTTTTGGCCTTTAGTTTTCTTACCCGATACTTGGACAGATCAATCCTCAGGGAGTTGTGCAGCTGATCCAAGAGCTTTACAAACTTCTCTCTCTGTGGAAACAAGCAACATTCAGCGTGTAGATTAGTACCAATCCTGCTAAGAACACATTAATACTTACTTTTCTGTATTAGTACTAACAGTATTTAATACTTATAATATACGCAGTTCTTCTGTTCTATAAGTATAATCTGAAGATACTTTGAGTATTTCATTCATTATGTACACATCCATTCACATATCATCTGTCCATCCATCCATTCATCCATCCATTCACCATTTAACCAATCCAGTCATCCAGTCAACTAATCATCTATCTATCCATCCATCCATCCATAAATGAAGACATCTATCTATCCATCCATCCATCCATCCATCCATCCATCCATCCATCCATCCATCCATCCACCAATTAACCAATCCAGTCATCCAGTCAACTAATCATCTATCTATCCATCCATCCATCCATCCATCCATCCATCCATCCATCCATCCACCAATTAACCAATCCAGTCATCCAGTCAACTAATCATCTATCTATCCATCCATCCATCCATAAATGAAGACATCTATCTATCCATCCATCCATCCATCCATCCATCCATCCATCCATCCATCCCTCCACCAATTAACCAATCCAGTCATCCAGTCAACTATCTATCCATCTATACAGGTGTCCATTATTCATTATCTATACATTTATCTATTTAACCATTCATTATCCATCCATCCGTCCATCCATCCATCCATCCATCCATAATTTAAGACAACTATCAATCTTCCATCCACTCATTCTGTTATGTATCCATCATAATTCATTATAAATGATTATTAATAAATTATCTAACCCTCCATCCACCTAGACATTCATGAATCCTCCATCCTTTCATCCATTCATCCATGAATAAACTCAACCATCAGTCTTCCAACCATCCACTCTCCATTATCCATCAGTATTCCATCATGAATCTATTATCTATCCATCCATCCATCCATCCATCCATCCATCCATTCCACAGAAGATGATGAACTGACCCCGAAGTTTGAAGCGGCGAATCTGTCTGAAGCAGAGATGTTGGTGGTGGCGGTGGTAGTGTGGGCGAAGTAGGCGTTGATGTTGGCCAGCAGGTTACTCATTACAGCTGGGACACCAGGACACATGTACTTAGATGAAAGGCAGGAGAAATGACTGAAAGAGAGAGAGAGAGAGAGCGAGAGAGAGAGTGAGAGAGAGAACTGATTAAAAACTTAGACACAGGCTCAACCTCTCTCTCTCGCGCTGCACTCATCTCTCAGGGGTGACTAAAAATGCTGAAAATAAGAAAGCAATTATTATCACTACACACTGTTACTGCCGATATCGCTGCTAAAACAACCCTCCTGTCTCCGTTTTGACAGTTTAAATTTTTCACATACATTAAAAACAGACAGTCCTCTTTATATCCTCTAGGAATTTTACTTTGGGAGCTAAAGAAACAGCTATAAACACTGTGAAGATGTATACAAATTAAACCAAAGGGCAGAAACACAGGCATATTTTTCTGAAAAGGTGTTGGCTTGGAGCTTTTTCCAGCTGCAGTCCTGATACCTGCACTGCATACATAAAACTCAGCTTTGCACGCATGTAGAGAAGCGTGTAGACACGGCACTAGACTAGAACATCTTCCAGTTACTGTACAACATCAAAAACGTTTGTCACACGAAACACTGAAGACGTTCTGAACGACAACTAAAACTCCTCACGTTCCCAAACTCGTCATATCATAAAGCAGTTAGCTTGTTGGCTCCATAATCTTAGTTAAATTAGCTTGTTCTCATTTTAGAATAATGATCAGGAGAGCTTGATTAAATGCAGAACCGTCGTTTATGTTCTATAACTATGTTTGTCACATCACATAAACACAGGTGTGTTTATTTCCAAAAAGTTGAGACAAAAAGCAGTGATGTGCAAATCATTCAAACCCTATATTTCATTGAAAATGCCTCAAAGACAACATTTCAAACGGTCAAACTGAGAAATTTGATCGTTTTTTGAAAAATATTTGCCCATCTTTAATTTGATGCCAGCAACACGTTCCAAAAAAGTTGGGACAGGGCAGCAAAAGGCTGGTAAAGTTGTGTAATGCTACAACAAACAGCTGGTGGTTGATTGGCAACAGGTCGGTAACATGACTGAGTATAAAAAAGCATCTCAGAGAGTCTTTCAGAAGTAAAGATGGAGAGGGGTTCACTGTATTAAAAGAGTCTGGGCGCTACACTGACCTGCCTGCTGTCCAGACCTGTCACCGCTGAAAACATCTGGCGCACAATAAAATGAAAAATATGACAAAGTAGATCCTGACCTGATGAACAGCTTACATTTCTTCAATAAGGCAAATATCAACAAACGACTAACTGGAGCAGGTTTACAATAAACAACTTATTGCTCATTTTGTGCAACTTGTGTTTGAGCTGATTATCCAGACAGAAGCTGTATTTTTACCTAAGCAGGAATTTTCAGTACTTTTTCCAACCCTGTGAAGCTGCTGCCTGATATTTTAAAGTACGGCTCCAAAGGAAAATGTCTTACAGCACCTGCCCATTAGCATCCAACTACATTTTCAGACAACAGGATTTCTGTTCTTTAACTAAGTAGAAGACAAATGACCATAATATTGACTGAATTTTAGAGCTTATTTATAACATGTGGACGTGGACGGCCAAAATAGGGACCCAGAAAGACTCAAAGCTTCAGGGCTAAAACATGAAGGACCATGAAAGAGTTCTGCTGGGTAGAGAAGACTCATTATAGAGCGAGAGAGTTAGAGAGCGAGAGAGAGAGCGAGAGAGCGAGAGAGAGAGAGAGAGAGAGAGAGAGAGAGAGAGAGAGAAGACGACGATAGAGCTGCATGAATAAGGAGGAAGTCGGCTGTCTTCAAACGCAGCAGGTCACTAAAATTAGCACCAAGCCTGCAGGGCTTTTACGGAAAATTACATCTCTCTCTTTCTCTCTGTCTCCCTCTCTCTTGCTCTCTCTCTTGCTCTCTTGCTCTGTCACTTGCTCTTCTCTCTCTCTCTCTCTCACACACACTACTGTCATAAAAGCATCCCAGTGTGTTCAAACAGCTCATGGCTTAGATGAAGAGAATGAAAAGTAGGGCGTTAAAATAAAAGCGCTATGATATCAGCACAAATCATACGAACGCTTTAAGTTAAAATAAGTGATAATAAAAACATGTAAATTCACATGAACTAGTTCTGAGTCGTAGTTCACTGGATAAGTAGAAGAATCATTTGGAAACCCAGGCCACATTTATGTTTATAAGCAGAAGAGGAGATACGTTGTTATGATTTGAATATGATCACTGTTACTGTTACTGTAGAGTTTTAATGTGTATAACAAAACGATCTTTACATTTTTGTCAGGTTTCACTTTAACCTCATTAACCCAAGCCTCCTGACCATACTAAACACAAATCACCACATCATGACAATGAAAGAGCCATAATCCCACATTGTTTCCTCTATTTGACCTTTTCTCTTTTCACTTCATGATCTGTGATTTTATGTACCAAAATATTATTTTGATTCATGAACTATTCACATCTTTTATCCCTTAGAATTAAACAGACTGTGTTGTTACTGTGCCTTTAAGACAGATATATGTAAATGAGTTCTTTCTGGCAGTCCTGTAATGCCCCTCATTCAAGTGGCGGTACAGGCTGAAACACTCTTTATAACTTCAGCATGAGTGGGTGGGGCTAAATTGCTGTGGGCTGAATAGGCAGATATAAGTATGTGTGAGCTGTTTTTTGTGACATCACAAAAACAGTGAATTCAAAAGGAGATGGGTTCACAGTTTATCTTCTTTATATGGAGTCTAATCTTTGAACAGTATGTTTTGAAACTTCAACATCTAGACTGGGACACATTGACATCTAGACCAAGACACATCAACATCTAAACACATTGACATCTAGACCGAGACATATCAACATCTAGACTGGGGCACATCGACATCTAGACCGGGGCACATCAACATCTAGACTGGGGCACATCGACATCTAGACTGGGACACATCAACATCTAGACTGGGGCACATCGACATCTAGACCGAGACACATCAATATCTAAACACATTGACATCTAGACCGAGACACATCAACATCTAGACTGGGGCACATCAACATCTAGACCGGGACACATCAACGTCTAGACTGGGGCACATCGACATCTAGATCGGGACACATCAACATCTAGACTGGGGCACATCAACATCTAGACCGGGGCACATCGACATCTAGACTGGGGCCCATCAACATCTAGACCGAGACGCATCAACATCTAGACTGGGGCACATCGACATCTAGACCGAGACACATCAATATCTAAACACATTGACATCTAGACCGAGACACATCAACATCTAGACTGGGGCACATCAACATCTAGACCGGGACACATCAACGTCTAGACTGAGGCACATCGACATCTAGATCGGGACACATCAACATCTAGACTGGGGCACATCAACATCTAGACCAGGGCACATCGACATCTAGACTGGGGCCCATCAACATCTAGACCGAGACGCATCAACATCTAAACACATTGACATCTAGACAGAGACACATCAACATCTAGACTGGGGCACATCGACATCTAGACCGAGACACATCAACATCTAGACTGGGGCACATCAACATCTAGACCGAGACACATCAACATCTAAACACATTGACATCTAGACCGAAACACATCAACATCTAGACTGGGGCACATCGACATCTAGACCGGGGCACATCGACATCTAGACTGAGACACATCAACATCTAAACACATTGACATCTAGACTGGGGCACATCGACATCTAGACCGGGACACATCAACATCTAGACCGAGACACATCAACATCTAGACCGAGACACATCAACATCTAAACACATTGACATCTAGACCGAGACACATCAACATCTAGACTGGGGCACATCGACATCTAGACCGGGGCACATCGACATCTAGACTGAGACACATCAACATCTAAACACAGTGACATCTAGACTGGGGCACATCGACATCTAGACCGGGACACATCAACATCTAGACCGAGACACATCAACATCTAAACACATCAACATCTAGACCGAGACACACTGACATCTAGACCGAGACACATCGACATCTAGACCGAGACACATCAACATCTAGACCGAGACACATAGACATCTAGACCGAGACACACTGACATCTAGACCGAGACACATCCACATCTAGACCGAGACACATCAACATCTAGACCGAGACACATCGACATCTAGACCGAGACACATCGACATCTAGACTGAGACACATCAACATCTAGACCGGGACACATCAACATCTAGACCGGGGCACATCGACATCTAGACCGGGACACATCAACATCTAGAGCGGGACACATAAACATCTAGACCAGGACACATCGAAATCTAGACCGGGACACATCAACATCTAGACCGGGACACATCAACATCTAGACCGGGACACATCAACATCTAGACCGGGACACATCAACATCTAGCAGATTTTATTTAAACAAATCAATCAACCATTAACCTTTATTTAGACTGAGGGTGACCCTCATTTACAGTCTACCTGAGCAAATTACAAGGGATTGAAAAGGTTGAAATGAAACTTTGAAAGTTGAAATGAAGTAAAACAAATGAAAATCATCAAGACAAAAAGATTTTTATATAAAAATAATAAAAATATATAACAAAATATATAATAAAATATATAACGAAAACACATTAAAATAAAGTAAAAGACCCAACTTAGATTGTAGGCAATATGAAAACTAAAATATTAGAAAAATCTAATCTTTAACTAGAATAGTAAAGAATTAACATCTAATAGAAGACCTACAACACAATATAATAATAATAAAAATAATACAAAGTGTGCCGTGGTGGTACTGCAGTTTTTCTTTTTTTAATGCAAAAATTAATTATGATATAGATATTTAACTATATATGCTATACTATATATACTATACTATATATACTATACTGTAATTAAAATGTAATTTTAATTATGACAGTGTTGATAATCCACCAAAATAAAACATATTTTTATCAAGCTCATTGATTGTTCTGGCAGAATGTTTGCTTATGCTTATATTTTCCATGCAGGCATAAACTAAAACAAAGGAAATCCAGCAGTGAATACGCAGCGCTGGGCTTCATCTGCCTGAGAGCTGAAAGCAGTCACTGCAGTTCTGTGCTGTTTGTTCAGGCCTCATTTCAGCTGAAGCTTTGAAAGCCAACGGTTTCCAGCGTCACTCAGAGACTCAGAGATATGTATCCAAACCTGTCGATCTGATCCTGAACTCCTCAGCTTTCCTCTCTATAGCCTGACATCCAGCACTCGGTAGCTGCCAAACCAGCTTCTCAGTCAGAAAAAAACATCTGATCGCTTAAATCCACAGAAGCTTTTGTGGTCTTTGTGTGGGCCAAGTTGCAGAGGCTTATGAACCCTTGATACAGCGAAAAGGACTGTATTTTGTTTTTGCTCATAGTTATTAATAACTGAGCTTGCAGTCGAGTCTGAATGAGGTTGAGACCAACACAAGCCTGAGGCTGCTCATTTATGGTCTCAAGACTGGACTTAAACACTACAACGTTATAAAACGCATCAAACATTGGGGCAGTCGTGGGCTGGAGGTTAGGGATCTGGCCCTGTGACAGGAAGGTTCAATCCCCAGCGCCGACAGTCCATGACTGAGGTGTCCTTGAGCAAGACACCTAACCCCCAATTGCTCCCCGGGCGCCGTGGATAGGGCTGCCCACCGCTCCGGGCAAGTGTGCTCACTGCCCCCTAGTGTGTGTGTGGTGCTTCACTTGCATGGATGGGTTAAATGCGGAGGTGGAATTTCCCCGGTTGTGGGATCAAAACGGTATCACTTAAACTATAAAATAAATAAACAAAGAAAAGTTTTCTACAGAGTCCTGCTGGTGACATTGCGTAAGAATAAAAATATTACGTGGCCATGACTAAGTAAGGCATGAGAAAGAGATAATTAAGTTATGGCCACAACTTAGTAAGGTGTGGGAACGAGGTCATACATTTTTAAGCTGCGGTCAAGACTTAATCATATGGTCACGTCTTAATTCTTTCGCTCTCGTGGTTTACTGAGTCGTGGCCAGGCGTTATTTTTATTTATACGGTTTTCTGCCACTTTAACCAATAATATCACATTCCACCTCCCCCTCCTGAGCCCTGAGAAAAGGCCTTATCTGAGGCACATACAGCACTTGAGCAGAGGTTTTTGGAAAACTATACAGAAAACATAGAAGGTATAGGAATATTGATCATACTTAAACAACAAGAGAGTACGCTGTGCACTCACTGGTGTACAGGTAGTGGTGCAACACCCTGAAATCTCTGCTGAGTTGAGATACGGTGAACTAAACAAACCGACAAGCAAATTCTGCAGCGTTCACTCTCACACACAAACTCATGAGCAGGAATGAGTAGCAGCAAACACAAAAACACACGCTCAAGGAGCTTAAAGCAAAGCGGGTACAAAGACATCCACAAATTCAGAGAACAAAAGAGGCTCAGACACAGAAACGCACGCGGGCAGGAAGAAGACATTTCACACAGCACGGCTGACAGATAACAGCAGGAGCTGCTGGAGGAACAGGGTGCGCTTTATTACAGAGGCAATATTTGGTCACATATATGGATATCCAGACTCCTCGGAGAGTTATGTGATCGGGGATTCAGAAAGAGCTTGTGGAGTTCTGGAGGAAAAAATGAAATATTTGGTGAATTAGCTGGAATTTTTTTACTGAGTCACATAAAATATAGAAGCAGCTGATACAGCATCTCATCCTTTGCCTGCAACATTCATAACACGAGTTCTCGAGTTATCAGCCATTCAAAAACATGCGGTTAACAATTTAAACATCTTCTTCGTTCATTGTGTGCAGCTATTAAATACAAGCCTAAAGTAGAAAAATTACAGATTAGCTATTTTACTTCCTAGCCGAAGCCCCAACTGACGACAGACCCAATGACATCTCACTTAATATTACTCATCGCTGCCTCTAACAGTGTTATTTAAGCAATACAACACGAGGGGGAGTGTTTTATCATGAAATACCATCCCGGCTGTGGTTTGGTGGCTGTAGATCATCACAGCCGTGATGTTATTGGTGATAACTCACTCCTGGAGTGTCTCTACTGCTTTAATACAGCAGCTAAATAAATACAGTAAGAAATGAATAAACTGGCCGTGAACGCGGCGTTTAATGTTTTAATGTTCAGTTCCTTCCTCCTAATTATAGCTCCTTAACGAGCAGCTCGTCAGAGTAACAAGCTCCGCCCACTCGCTGCTCAGCCAGCAGTTCGTCCTCCAGCTCCTTACACTAAATTCCCAAACTGTCGTCACCACTGAGCAGCTTTTCTGTCTTTTATTGGGTCAGTTTTATGGCTCAGTCTGATCTGGTCCGACTCTGAAGATCAGACACGTCTGGTGAATGGTGTTGGGTTCATTTCTGGCTGATTCCAGGTTGTTCAGCTGTTCTTCTGTCACAGCTACGACTGAAAAGCAGCTCAGTGGTGACGACAGTTTGGGAATTTAGTGTCGTCACGTCGTCAGAGTCGGACCAAATCGGCTGTCAGTCAAATCGGATCTTGAAAGTGTCCGTTTTCTGTTTGTGGCAAAGTAAGAAGTAAAAACGTTCAAATGGTTTGAGCGTCTCCTACAGCTGTCAGAGTCGTTGCTTAGCAACGGCATCTCAGCAGAGTGATGCAGTGTTTGTGAAAAAGCAGTGATTTTATGGTGAAATAACAGCACAGCTAGAAAACTTTCCAACCAATCAGCTTGCGTGGCCAGAACTAACTGCTGTATAATAACATCAAATAAACAAACATCGCTCAGCGCGGATATTTGAATGTACTTGTCAACAACGAGACCTGAATGGAAAAGATGTGAAATTGCTCATCCCTCATATTTGCCGTACCCCTGCTGTCCTAATGCCGCGGTGTACTCTAGTGTGAAATTCAGTACTTGCAAGCCATTCCAGGCCAGCCTCACAGGCCCAGCCAGGCTGATTATCCCTGTCAACTGACCGGTCTAAGAGTGATTAATAAAGGCCGAGGAGAGGGACAGAGGGACCTCTCTGTTGCTCAGTGTGCAAAGACAGTGAGACATCAACACTGGCAGAACGAAGACCAGCACCGTGATTTATTCACACAGATTCTTAAAGTCGTAAATCTGAAAGCTGAGCTCCAGTTTAGTCTGTCTAGAGCGGAAACATCTCTATCATTAACCACACTTTCGGTTTTAGAACTGAGAGGAGCAATTTAGTGAACTGTCTACAGGTGTGGATGAAGTCAACAAGCACTCTTACAACACTAGCAAAACAGAATGTACACTAGAGTGGTGCACATGTGTGTGGCTGCTACTATCACTCTGTAAACAGTCTGTTATGGTAGCTAGGCTCCTAACACTAACATCATCAGCATGTGTGGTGTCAGAATAACTGCCGGCTTTAACAAACCCTTGTCCACTTGGCCTCGACATTTCCCATCTGGGGAAATCCTGACATCTTCTTGGTGATTTATAATAATAATAATAATATATTTAATTTAAAAGCGCCTTTCTCGACACTCAAGGACACTGTACAAAATGTAGGGTTTATATATATATATATATATATAAAACCAACATCAACAGAGAGAGTAGGCTATTTTGAACCGGTGAGTTTTAAGAGTGGATTTGAAAAGAGGAAAAGAGTCAATGTTCCGGATGTCAGGTGGGAGGGAGTTCCAGAGTTTGGGAGCAGAGCAGCTGAAAGCTCTGCTCCTCATGGTACTCAGACGAGCAGAAGGTACAGAGAGATGAATGGAAGAGGAGGATCTGAGCGAGCGGGGAGAAGTTGCGATTTGGAGAAGATTTGACAGATAAGGGGGGGTCAAGATTAAGTATGGCCTATTATGTACGTATGTATGGATTTCCCATTTCTTTATTAGCTCCAGCCCTCAGAGAACCGAGGGATCACAAGTAATTCTCTATTCAATCCCCAAAAAGTGGTGAATATATACACCTTAAAGTGCTGAATATGACCGCTGATACAACTTATATAACTACTCAGCCAGCTAAAGGCTACACAGCTACCGAAAAAAGGCAATACATTATGGAAGCTTACAGCCAAAGACATTATTCACAAGTATATATAAGTAATGTATGCATAAAGCAGGGCTCGAGGCAAGAAGGTTCTGCACATGTGTCAGTGATTCAGTTGTAATGGAGCTGTTACTTGCCGCCCTGCACAGAGCTATAAGGCACACAGCCGCAACATGAAACAGAGAAAGCTACATGTACTGACTCTGCATTCTGCTGCTGATCGAGTAGTACATCTTAATGTAGGGGTCGGCAACCAAAATGTTGAGAAGAGCCATGTTGTCCTATCAACAAAAGTCAAACCACCAAGTTACAGTTCTATTTTATTGAAGTAACGTTTTACTGTCTTGGCTGTAAGTATGTCTCAGTATATGCTGATGTACTAGTACAGGCTAAAAAATACAAACAAAAATGCACATCGCTTTGTGCTTTTAAGCTTTAATTCAGCTATAGTGGCTTTTCTCGCATCTCTGGCAGGAAACTTTCCCTCAAACGTGGAACAGTTTCGTAAAAATGGTTAAAGGGTTCAGAGATAAAGGGTGAATTAACAGTTCTACAGCTCCAGTGTTGAATATATTACGGATATATTACACCATTAGAATTCTATTTTTACCACTGTCATAGAAGCACCGTGCATTATTATAGAATTATCATAGATCCTGCTTTGCACTGACCATCAAAAGCACAACCGATGTTATTTATTTGCGATAACAAACATGACTATATAGACTATAAAGTATTATACAACAGTTAGTTCCAGCAACACAAGCTGATTGGTTGAGAGGCGTTCTGTTATTTCACCATAACATCGCAAGTTTTTCACAAACTCTGTATCACTCCACTGAGACGCCGTTGCTAAGCTACGGCTTTTACTTTGCACACAAACAAAAAAAAGACACTTTTAAGATCACGTCTGACCGACAGCCGATTGGGTCCGACTCTGACGATGAGACGACACTAAATTCCCAAACTGTCGTCACCACTGAGCAGCTTTTCAGTCGCAGCTGTGACAGAAGAACAGCTGAACAACCTGGAATCAGCCAGAAATGAACCCAACACCATTCGCCAGACGGGTCTGATCTTCAGAGTCGGACCAGATCAGACTGAGCCATAAAACTGACCCTGTATATTATTCCCAGTTTGGGAATTTAGTGTAAGGAGCTGGAGGACGAACTGCTGGCTGAGCAGCGAGTGGGCGGAGCTTGTTACTCTGACGTAGCACCAAGCTGCTCGTTAAGGAGCTATAATTAGGAGGAAGGAACTGAACATTAAAACATATTAAACGCGCTGTTTATTCATTTCTTACTGTATTTATTTAACTGCTGTATTAAAGCAGTAGAGACACTCCAGGAGTGAGTTATCACCAATAACATCACGGCTGTGATGATCTACGGCCACCAAACCACAGCCGTGATGTTATTTCACGATAAAACACTCCCCCTCGTGTTGTATTGCTTGAATGTACCATGTATTCCACCGCTATTGGATGTTCATCTGTAGTGTGTAGCAATGGAGGCTCACAAGGAGAAGAATTTATTCATTTTAAGGACAAGAAATGACGTCTATGCATCTACTTAATGGGCGCGTGCTCTCTTTGTGAACAGGAGGGAAACTGTGGTAATTGCACGCTCGCCTCTGGAACACAGCTCCAGACTTATTAACAGTGATTTGTTGGTAATTAGAGGGCATTAAGGTGAGTGTAATGACTGCACTGAAAAAACTGAGTAATTGTATCAAATGTACAGAGTAAAAAGACAGTGGAACAGCTTTACACTCACCAACTTAATTAGAACCCCCTACCTTGTGGGTCCAATCTGCCCACTATATGAGCTCCGCCTGCCTCATAGGGCCACTGAATAGGTGTACAATTACAGACGGCAGCATCTGTTGTTATTTGTCAGCTGTCCTCTGTGGTGTTGCTGGGTTTTACACATCTGTGTCAGTCAGTACACACCGAGGGCCAGCGCGACCTTGCAGGAGGCAATTTCACATAGATGGTTCTGCCTTGGACAGCTGTGCTATCGACTAGTTATCAGCCAAATCTGAACTTCAATCCAGAAACCAAAGCGAGCAATGAAAACGATGGAGCGGCCAGAGGAGTCTATGCAAGGCAAACGCCACTAATTAGCAGAGATGTCCTGATGTGATTCAGCGGCACTTGGACTGGATATTGGTTATTTTGTGCCTGATCCAGGTCCAAACCTTTCTTTTCTTTTTTTTTCTGCCACAAATGGGAATTATCTGCAACCTGCATTTTCATAAGCCAATAAAGTGGTATATATGTGTGCGCTGTCGCTGTCCATGCAAAATCTTGTACCTTCAGAAAAGTGATTTTGCAGGAGAAGGACAAAACTTTGTAAACTTTCAATATAAGCTAATGGAATACAATTTAATTCTAAGTGATTTTGGATTTTGATCTAATTTATTTTCATTTATTATTTTTACATAATGCTGTTGTTGCAACAAAACCTTGAATCTCCAGTTTTTCAGTTTTTGGCATAATTTGTTGCTCTTTACACTGTACACTGGAATAACTCAATACTGTGTGTGTATATATATATATATATATATATATATATATATATATATACACACACACACACACACACACTACATATTTCTTTTTCTTCTTAGATACTTATATATATATATATATATATTTTGTATTTAAATTCTATAAGGGGGCTACGCACCTAAGATTTTCACTCACTTTGCACCTGTGTAATGTATTATGATTTGATTTAACATTGTGTGTAAAAGTCATGATGAAAACAACCAAAAAAATGGCCCAAAATTACTGGGAAAAAAGTCTGGTTCCACCGACTTACATTAGCCCCTTAAACTCCTTGGAACCACCAGTGTTTCCAAAACCCACTTGGTCATGTTCTTCATAACGTTCATATTCCATAAGCTCCATTCAGAAGCTGGGCGTCGTGTGAGGCTGTAGCTCTTCTCTCCAGTCTAATAGACGGTGACGTCATTTTAAACCCTTATAATAAAAGAAGCTGAACTTTGTTTTTCTACTGAAAGTCGACCCGTTTTTCCCCAAATCTGGGCTCTAAACTATAAACAGACGGCGTCTCTTCAGTGATCTGCTCTGGAAACATCACTTTTAGAAAACAACACAAAGAGCATTGGAGATTTTTGGCTTTCAGCAGTAAATTGTGAGCGTGTGGTGATATGGAGATCATAAAACACACGTTCTGTTAATTTCAGGGGAACATAAAAAAATATAATAATTTCATGCAGTTACTGAATAATTTGGTCATGTAAATTCAAATGGAAAAACCAAAAGTCAGTCAAATTTGATCATAAGTGTAACGCTGGGGGCGATGATGAGGCGGACGCATACGCTGAGATAAGCGAGATTCATTCGAGGCAAATCCATACTCAGGGTCAAAACTGTCCGGGTTCAGGGAGTCAATACAGAGAGCAGGAGGGACAGACATGACAAGGAAGACAGAAATCCAAACACCTAACAATACCATATACCATACACCATCCATCAAACAAAGACCAGAGGACACACAGGGCAAAACACAGGGCTTAAATACAACATCCAGGTCCACAAGACACAGGTGGAAAACCGGTGGAAACAATCAAGGGCGGAGTCAAGAAACAAGGGGGCAGAACCGGGAGGAAACCAAACAAAGAAGCACATCGACACGTAAACAGATGCGCATGGAAGACTGGGAGGAGCCAATCGTGACAATAAGCCAATATTAAACACACTTTCAAATGATCACGTTAACAAAAAAGTAAAAAACACATTCCAGACTCCAGAGCGTCACATCATTTTGCCACATTAAATTTTCCCATGGAAAACAGTTCAACACAAGCATAAGTGGTTAAAAATAGAGTATGTCTTTTCCTTCTCCCGTACAGTTACATTTTCGGAGATACGAGATTTTGTTCCGACAGCAGCAATATGCTTAGGAGTTTTCAGTAGGTTGTAGAAGTGCACTATAGGTAATCTTGTTTAATATAGTTTATATGTGTAATTATTACTTTTCAATGATTTATTTAAATGTGCAGGTATTTATTCATTACACATCGCTTCTTTTATTTATTTATCATTTTTACACTTGCTTATTTGTTTTTCAGCTAAATTGCAGTTAAAGTTCAAGGAAATGTTAAAAAGTTTAGTAAACACATGATGGTTCCAAAGTCAACAGGTAATCATGTTACATAATCATCTTCACAGTAATGATCAATACAAACGTGCCTACATGTTTTATCCATAATCATGCACAATCACAATGCTGACATAATGCGTGCTTCATTAATTGGCAGCCTGGCGTTTCGTACCCTAAGCTGCCTGGTTGTATAATCCATGCAGGCATGACAGATCAGGTCAGTGTCATTAACATACTCGGATCAGATCGTGGGCAAAATAACGTATTGCAACAAACGATGCTGAGAGCAAGAAACAGATTTGTAGATGACCATGGTGTTTCACGATTTTAAGGTCACACAGCTGGACGCTAAAGTTAATTGGCTCCAAACTAACGGCTGCCTCCCTATTTGACCTGTTGTGTGCTCACAGGCTGCAAAGTGCTGTTCTATTCAGTGGCAATCGACGCATTTCTGTGAATTGCACAAACGCACTTTTACACCTTCTAAAAAGTTAAAATTACTCAGAACTAAAGGGGCCCCACTCTGCCTAGGCGCCCGGAATAGTCAGATTCGCCAGTGTCCCAGCTCTGAGGCCCCTGTTTCTACGGGGGGAAGCCAGATGCCTTCATGTAAGATGCCCTTTGCCTACAATGCATTCATCCATCATAGTCCAGGACACAATGTTAAGAAGTTAACCAAATGCTGAATCAACAAAAGCCTAATCTAGACAGTTTTCATTCTTTGCTTAGACTGTCATTTTACTTGCTGAATGTTTTAAGAAGGCATGTTTAAGCTGTTAAAAGCTTTCCTGCTTCCCTTCATTTCTACCGAGTCAATTTGGATTAAACTGAATGCCTTATATGCAGCAAAATAAGCTTCGGCCCTTAATGGGTATCTGCTGTCCAGTAATGTGTACAAACCACTTCTCTGCCACAAATGTAAAGGTTTTCAATGACAAGCCTTCCTAACAGTGTAACCCAAAAAGTTTTTGCTAGGACACTTTTGTGTCCAGTAATGAGCAAAATTCTAGATGTTGCTGCATAAAACCTACACTGTGTTGTCACATATCAGGACATGTATCTATAGGCTGATCAGAGGTGGCAGAAGTACACAAGTCCCTTACTTAAGTACTAATTAACTTATCTAGTTAAAAAAAGTAAAAGTTTTTTTACTCAAGTAGAAAAATACCCGGTCCAAAATGTAATTGCAGTTAATAAGGAAAAGTATTTCTTCAAAATCATTTCTAATTTAATTTCTTAAACAGCATATCACTGCTGTCGGTGCAAAACCTTGTATCTCCAACACGAGAACTTTACAGGCAAAAAACAAACAAACAAACAAAAAAAAATACTCTACTTTTAATGTAAGTCAATGGAGCCGGAGATTTTATAGAGCAGTTTTGGGCCTTTTCATTCAGTCACTTCATCATGAACTTCACCCACATTGTAAAGCACAAGGCACTTTGAAAATATGCCAAAAAATGGAACATGACAAAAATGGAGATATGAGCTTTTGTCCCAACAGCGATATTGTTTTATTCATTTATTAAGCGGTTTATTCTAGAACTGCCTGCACCATCCAGAAAAAATCAACTCGCCTAGAGCACCAAAACACGTTTACCTGTTTCCTTTCCTTTACAACAATCTGAAATGGATATGGAGATCTTGGAACCTCTACTAAGAAGCACTGAACACCAGATCAAATAATTCTGTAAGTAATGGAGGGCATGCAGGTTTTTTCAGTAGCACCAATGGCACTGAACTCTACCTCAACACTGTCACCTTTGGGTTCCCACAGTCTCACGTGTTTATTGTTTTCTTCTTTTTCCCAAAAGCCCACTGCTGGGGCATGTAAGATGTGAAAAGAGCCAATCCCAGGCACACTCCACCCCCGACCCATTTCACACCCAGTAGGGTTCTGATTGGAGTTTCATTAGGTGCCTGAATAGAATTTGTTGATTAAAAAAATACCTAAATAAATAGAAAAAAAATACTAAAGTATAGTAATAACAGCACTTGTACTGTTAATCTATCTGTCAACGTGTGCTTGACGAGCATGTAGTTTTCTGCCAACGTACATGAACGTGCACTAGGAGGCAGCGTCCAAACCAGAATGTACAGAAAACAAACAGGAAAGAGGAACAGGAACAGAAATCAACCAAAACACAGCTTTATCTGCGTGTCTCGGTTGTGCACTAGGGGAAAAGACCACCTCCAGGACTGCATTCATCCCCCACATGCACAACACCACCCCCCTACAGTTGTGCACTAGGGGAAAAGACCACCTCCAGGACTGCATTCATCCCCCACATGCACAAAACCACCCCCCTACAGTTGTGCACTAGGGGAAAAGACCACCTCCAGGACTGCATTCGTCCCCCACATGCACAACACCACCCCCCTACAGTTGTGCACTAGGGGAAAAGACCACCTCCAGGACTGCATTCGTCCCCCACATGCACAACACCACCCCCCTACAGTTGTGCACTAGGGGAAAAGACCACCTCCAGGACTGCATTCGTCCCCCACATGCACAACACCACCCCCCTACAGTTGTGCACTAGGGGAAAAGACCACCTCCAGGACTGCCGATGTTTGCCAGAGCATTATATTTACTATTTATGGTTACTTTGGGTAAAATATTTTAAAGCATATCGCATCTAAAGGGATCTCAGTTCACCAGTCTTGCAGAGTTTTTATCAGTATTGACCAGCTAATGAAAACCCTGGACCTGGTTTGTGGCAGATGTGCTATAGGCAGTGGGCAGCAGGTCATATGGACATTGGCTGGCTCTAAAAGGGCACCCACGTGCCCCATAGTGTTCTCCATAAGGCATGAAATAAAGCTTTTACACCCTATAAGGACTCTGCTTGTCAAATCGGGAGCCATTTCACCTTCGTTTGGATTTAATTAGCACCGCCGCCCAACTGTGTGACCTCGGACTCTCGAAACACAGCAATTTCTTTATGGTGTGATTGGAGCACCTTGACTTGTTCCATTGGCAAAGGCAATGAAATGGTTTTATTCAACGCCTGCACTCTCGTTCTTAATCAAACTCATTTTCTCCCTCAGTCCTCCTCCCTCATTCACTCCTAATCTCTCTCTCATTCACTCTCCCTCTCTTCTCTCTCCTTCTCTCATTTGCTCTCAGTTTTCTCTTTTTTCCTCAAAGGAGCCCGGCTTCAGGCTAAATCGGAATAAATGATATCCAGTATGAGTTGTTGGCCTCCTGTTGCCTGGTTACAGCTTTGCTTTCCCTCCTTCTTTTTCCTGAATCCATCTTCTTGTTGTTCATTTTTTAAATCCTTTCCTCCACGCTCCAACGACCTGCACAACTCCACTGTAAATCATGCTCAGAAAGCGAAGCTCCAAGGTTTCTCTCCCACTCACACAGCGCAGACCTTTACACTCAGGCAATATCTGAAATACCTGCTCTTAATTAACAGCCCCCGTGACGGCCCACTCCTGCCGGCTCCTGTCCAGGTGAACTCTCTTCTGCCTGTTCATAAACAGACGTGCAGAAATGTCAAGGCTATGGCAGCCAGTCTGGGTCTCAGATGAGCACAACAGGAAACTGAGAAGTTTCCAACTGTAAAGTAGGAAAAATCCTCCATCCAACTCAGAGCTCATACTCACAGGCATTTCTTGTGTTGTGTTAAAGCAGTATGTGGTCAAATAAGTGCTTAACTCACAAATCTGGCCAAAGGTGGACAGTAACTGAGTAAATGTAATTAGTCTCTGTACTTTAGTATTTTTGGTGTATCTGTACTGAAGTTTCTCCGTTCTGGACTTTCTCCTTTCACTCCACTACATTTCAGAGTCTAATATCCGACTTTTTCCTCCTACATTTTGAGAAATCTGTGGTTCCTTTTGGTTTCTGTGTGTATAAAAACGTAACATGTCAAAACGAAAGAAGCGCAAAGCCAGAGCACCAATCAGGGCCCAGCGGTCACTTTGTTTAGAGCTGGTTTTGACCTGTTGGTCATACCGACCCAGTGCAGCACGCGGTTCAACGTCAGCGCAGCAGCGTAAAACTTTGGGAGAGTCTGTTCAACATAAATGATGAACTAACCTAACTTTGTGTAAATAGAGCTCAATATAGAAATATGTCCACATATGCAGTCGAGACTGACGCGGCTTTTTTCTGAATTTCTACAAACACCATTTCATTTTATAGTAAATGAGTTTGGGCTGGTTTATGTTTATGAACAGACGCCTACAGATCAACATAGTAAAGGAGCTCATCTGTGATCCTGAGTTTAAAGCCAGTTTTTATTCAACTTAAACTTGGAACTAAGTTGTAAATAAATCTGAAACTGAAACTTTGCTTGTGTGTAAAAAGTGATTTCAGAGCCACTCGGTTCTCCCTGATGGAAACTGTTTACCTTCAGTGTTTTGTGCTTCTGATCATTTTAATAGACGTCAGCGTCACTAATTAATGACGTTCTATTAAAAGACTGGTTTACCAAGAGAGACGCTGGAGGACTTTCACCTGAAATGAGTTCATGAAGCCAGTCTGGTTATAAAAATGATAACAGGACATCAGAGCCAGAATTACTCTTTTAGTACTTTTACTTTATACTTAAGTACATTTGAAGGGAAATACTTTAGTACTTTTACTCAAGTGGAGGTCTAAAGGGAGGAACTTCTACTTTTACTGGAGGAATATTTTACGGTGGGTATCTACTTTAACTCGAGTGCATGATTTGTGTACTTCGTGCACCACTGAATATGTCAAGGTGTGGAAGGACAATGTGTTATGATTTTCTATTGATTAAGACTTGCTGTTATTTATAGTTCTTATTGTGTAGCTTAATGTATTGTAACTTGGAAATAACCAAGTCATATTCTTCCCCGCCCACTGATGCATGATGATGTAATCAAAACTAAAAGTGCTTAGTTTTTGATGGAAGATTATAACAAGATTTTGTTTTCTATTAAATGATATGATGAATCTTGCTTAATATGATCTGGTAAAGGAACTTTTACTAAGGCAAAAAGGTCACTTTTGGCTTCGGCTCGACTTTAAACAAATGTTTAAATTATATTGAAATCACTAAACGCAAGCAGATACTTGACTAACTGGAAGAGTAAGTCATTCTTTGCAAGAATAGAATATTTTCTGCAAGCTTCCATCTGGTGCTCACCATTAACAGTGAATTAAATAAAATGTATTATGTGAAATATATAAATTTACAAGTTTACAACCGCTCAACCATTTATATTCACACAGTAGTCAAACAAGCACTAGCTTACAGTGAGAGTCTTGTGTATCTTCTGTATGACTGTGTGTAAATGCTGCTGTGCTAGTGTGTATTAGTGAGCACAGAAAGTGTGTCATGAGAAATGATTCACCTGTAATTATTCATGTAAAATCGTCCAGCTGCCAATTAGACTTTTTTTTTTTTAGCCCCTGAAATAAACAGACCAGTTTCCACACTCTGCAAACAGATTTAGATGTTTTGGAACCAAATTAGAGTGTTAGTCAAGTGTGTTCTCCAATCCTTCCTTAGGGTCAAAACATGCTGATGTCAGGTTTCTGAAGGAACCTTCAACGGGTCCTCGCTAATTTCCATGTTTAAATATCAAGCTTTACACCTCAATAGTGATCCATTTATATATATATATATATATCGCTGCTGTCAGATCAAAACCTCATATGTTCAAAATGGGGACTACAGGAAAAGGACTTTTAATGTAAGTCAAAGGAACCAGACCCCCCCCCAACCCCCCCAAGTCATTTTGTGTCGTTTCTTCTGGTTTATTCATCATGAAACTTACAGACAATGTAAAGAGCATCAGACATTTTCAAATTATGGCAAAAACTAAAAAATGATTTAAAAAATGAGATACAAGGTTTTGTTTATATATATATATATACATCGTACATTCATAGGCACTACAATGGGGTCCCCTTTGCACGTGATTTTCCGACATTAAAAGTTCAATAAGACCATTGAAAAAACATCAATACACACTGGGTCAAAACGGTCGTGTGAGCATTTAGACTGGACAGGACTTTTATAAACTCCAGGGACTCTGGAGTTCGTCAAATATTCACAAGCAAAGCTTGTGACTTCTCTCGTTAGGAGCTAGAGGGGTGTGTGGGGGGTGGGTGGTATCTTTCTTCTGAGCAGTGACTGCACTGAAATGTAGAGACGGCAGATTCGATAAGGTGCGAATCAGATCGGCACACAGAGGAACATCATGCATTAGGTGCATTATGCGCAGGGGTCATTTCATACAGCCATTCTGTGGTTATCAGGGATGGAGGGATGAGAGAAGAGAAAGAAGACACTCGAGTTATGCTCACAAAACAACCAATTACGGCTGCTCTGTTCTACTAATGTTCTATAAAGACAGGGGGCTGCTCTGTTCTACTAATGTTCTATAAAGACAGGGGGCTGCTCTGTTCTACTTATGTTCTATAAAGACAGGGGGCTGCTCTGTTCTACTTATGTTCTATAAAGGCAGGGGGCTGCTCTGTTCTACTTATGTTCTATAAAGGCAGGGGGCTGCTCTGTTCTACTTATGTTCTATAAAGGCAGGGGGCTGCCCTGTTCTACTTATGTTCTATAAAGACAGGGGGCTGCTCTGTTCTACTTATGTTCTATAAAGACAGGGGGCTGCTCTGTTCTACTTATGTTCTATAAAGGCAGGGGGCTGCCCTGTTCTACTAATGTTCTATAAAGACAGGGGGCTGCTCTGTTCTACTAATGTTCTATAAAGGCAGGGGGCTGCCCTGTTCTACTTATGTTCTATAAAGACAGGGGGCTGCTCTGTTCTACTAATGTTCTATAAAGACAGGGGGCTGCTCTGTTCTACTTATGTTCTATAAAGGCAGGGGGCTGCTCTGTTCTACTAATGTTCTATAAAGGCAGGGGGCTGCTCTGTTCTACTTATGTTCTATAAAGGCAGGGGGCTGCTCTGTTCTACTAATGTTCTATAAAGACAGGGGGCTGCTCTGTTCTACTAATGTTCTATAAAGGCAGGGGGCTGCTCTGTTCTACTTATGTTCTATAAAGGCAGGGGGCTGCCCTGTTCTACTTATGTTCTATAAAGGCAGGGGGCTGCTCTGTTCTACTAATGTTCTATAAAGACAGGGGGCTGCTCTGTTCTACTAATGTTCTATAAAGGCAGGGGGCTGCTCTGTTCTACTTATGTTCTATAAAGACAGGGGGCTGCTCTGTTCTACTAATGTTCTATAAAGGCAGGGGGCTGCTCTGTTCTACTTATGTTCTATAAAGACAGGGGGCTGCTCTGTTCTACTAATGTTCTATAAAGACAGGGGGCTGCCCTGTTCTACTTATGTTCTATAAAGACAGGGGGCTGCTCTGTTCTACTTATGTTCTATAAAGGCAGGGGACTGCTCTGTTCTACTAATGTTCTATAAAGACAGGGGGCTGCTCTGTTCTACTAATGTTCTATAAAGACAGGGGGCTGCTCTGTTCTACTTATGTTCTATAAAGGCAGGGGACTGCTCTGTTCTACTAATGTTCTATAAAGACAGGGGGCTGCTCTGTTCTACTTATGTTCTATAAAGGCAGGGGGCTGCTCTGTTCTACTAATGTTCTATAAAGGCAGGGGACTGCTCTGTTCTACTTATGTTCTATAAAGGCAGGGGGCTGCCCTGTTCTACTTATGTTCTATAAAGACAGGGGGCTGCTCTGTTCTACTAATGTTCTATAAAGACAGGGGGCTGCTCTGTTCTACTTATGTTCTATAAAGGCAGGGGGCTGCTCTGTTCTACTAATGTTCTATAAAGGCAGGGGGCTGCTCTGTTCTACTTATGTTCTATAAAGGCAGGGGGCTGCCCTGTTCTACTTATGTTCTATAAAGACAGGGGGCTGCTCTGTTCTACTTATGTTCTATAAAGGCAGGGGACTGCTCTGTTCTACTAATGTTCTATAAAGACAGGGGGCTGCTCTGTTCTACTAATGTTCTATAAAGACAGGGGGCTGCTCTGTTCTACTTATGTTCTATAAAGGCAGGGGACTGCTCTGTTCTACTAATGTTCTATAAAGACAGGGGGCTGCTCTGTTCTACTTATGTTCTATAAAGGCAGGGGACTGCTCTGTTCTACTTATGTTCTATAAAGGCAGGGGGCTGCTCTGTTCTACTAATGTTCTATAAAGGCAGGGGGCTGCTCTGTTCTACTTATGTTCTATAAAGGCAGGGGGCTGCTCTGTTCTACTAATGTTCTATAAAGGCAGGGGGCTGCTCTGTTCTACTTATGTTCTATAAAGACAGGGGGCTGCTCTGTTCTACTTATGTTCTATAAAGGCAGGGGGCTGCCCTGTTCTACTAATGTTCTATAAAGGCAGGGGGCTGCCCTGTTCTACTAATGTTCTATAAAGGCAGGGGGCTGCTCTGTTCTACTAATGTTCTATAAAGGCAGGGGACTGCTCTGTTCTACTTATGTTCTATAAAGGCAGGGGGCTGCTCTGTTCTACTAATGTTCTATAAAGGCAGGGGGCTGCTCTGTTCTACTTATGTTCTATAAAGACAGGGGGCTGCTCTGTTCTACTTATGTTCTATAAAGGCAGGGGACTGCTCTGTTCTACTAATGTTCTATAAAGACAGGGGGCTGCTCTGTTCTACTAATGTTCTATAAAGGCAGGGGGCTGCTCTGTTCTACTTATGTTCTATAAAGGCAGGGGACTGCTCTGTTCTACTTATGTTCTATAAAGACAGGGGGCTGCTCTGTTCTACTTATGTTCTATAAAGACAGGGGGCTGCTCTGTTCTACTAATGTTCTATAAAGGCAGGGGACTGCTCTGTTCTACTAATGTTCTATAAAGGCAGGGGGCTGCTCTGTTCTACTAATGTTCTATAAAGACAGGGGGCTGCTCTGTTTTACTGATGTTCTATAAAGACAGGGGACTGCTCTGTTCTACTTATGTTCTATAAAGACAGGGGGCTGCTCTGTTCTACTAATGTTCTATAAAGGCAGGGGGCTGCTCTGTTCTACTTATGTTCTATAAAGGCAGGGGGCTGCTCTGTTCTACTTATGTTCTATAAAGGCAGGGGGCTGCTCTGTTCTACTTATGTTCTATAAAGACAGGGGACTGCCCTGTTCTACTTATGTTCTATAAAGACAGGGGGCTGCTCTGTTCTACTTATGTTCTATAAAGGCAGGGGACTGCTCTGTTCTACTAATGTTCTATAAAGACAGGGGGCTGCTCTGTTCTACTTATGTTCTATAAAGACAGGGGGCTGCTCTGTTCTACTAATGTTCTATAAAGGCAGGGGACTGCTCTGTTCTACTAATGTTCTATAAAGGCAGGGGGCTGCTCTGTTCTACTTATGTTCTATAAATGCAGGGGGCTGCTCTGTTCTACTTATGTTCTATAAAGACAGGGGGCTGCTCTGTTCTACTAATGTTCTATAAAGGCAGGGGGCTGCTCTGTTCTACTAATGTTCTATAAAGGCAGGGGGCTGCTCTGTTCTACTTATGTTCTATAAATGCAGGGGGCTGCTCTGTTCTACTTATGTTCTATAAAGGCAGGGGGCTGCTCTGTTCTACTAATGTTCTATAAAGACAGGGGGCTGCCCTGTTCTACTAATGTTCTATAAAGGCAGGGGACTGCTCTGTTCTACTTATGTTCTATAAAGACAGGGGGCTGCCCTGTTCTACTTATGTTCTATAAAGGCAGGGGGCTGCTCTGTTCTACTAATGTTCTATAAAGACAGGGGACTGCTCTGTTCTACTAATGTTCTATAAAGGCAGGGGGCTGCTCTGTTCTACTTATGTTCTATAAAGGCAGGGGCTGCTCTGTTCTACTTATGTTCTATAAAGGCAGGGGACTGCTCTGTTCTACTAATGTTCTATAAAGACAGGGACTGCTCTGCTCTACTTATAACTGTTATCTACTTGTAACTGACCTCCTGAAGTGGTTTCAGCGATCAGGTTTAAATCTGTTTTAAAAGCACATTGGGTGCATTTACACCTGCATTTCTATGTGTTCAACATGCCTGAAACAGCCAGGTGTAAATGAGGTCTCTGTGTGTGTGTGTGTGTGTGTGTGTGTGTGTGTGTGTGTATGAGAGAGTATCTGAACCTGACTGAATTGGAACTTCAGGAGCGAGCATGATTGATCTCCAGAAACACACACACACACACAGACACAGACACAGACAGACACACACACACACACACACACACACACACACACACACACACACACACACACTTGTCTCTGTCTCAGTTAGAACCCTCAGAGCAGAGCAGCTACACTTCAGGAGATCTAATTAATTACCGTAGAGCTCAACTCCAAATAGCCGTAAGAAAGAGAGAGGGAGAGAGAGAGACGGACAGAGAGAGAAGGGGGGATTGGGAGAGGGACAGAGAGAAAGAGAGAAAGCAAGAGAGAGAGCAAGAGAGGGGGGGGGAGAGAGAGAAAGGAACTGAGCGAGAGAGAAAGAGTAGCGAGAGAGAGAGAGAGAGAGAGAAAGAGTAGTGAGAGAGAGAGAGAGAGAGAGAGAGAAAGAGTAGCGAGAGAGAGAGACAGAGAGAAAGAGTAGCGAGAGAGAGAGAGAGAGAGAGTAGTGAGAGAGAGAGAGAGAGAGAGAGAGAGAGAGAGAAAGAGTAGTGAGAGAGAGAGAGAGAGAGAAAGAGTAGCGAGAGACAGAGAGAAAGAGTAGCGAGAGAGAGAGAGAGAGAGAAAGAGTAGTGAGAGAGAGAGAGAGAGAGAGAGAGAGAAAGAGTAGTGAGAGAGAGAGAGAGAGAGAGAGAAAGAGTAGCGAGAGAGAGAGAGAGAGAGACAGAGAGAGAGAGAGAGAGAGAGAAAGAGAGAGAGAGAGAGTAGCGAGAGAGAGAGAGAGAGAGAGAGAGAGAAAGAGTAGCGAGAGAGAGAGAGAGAGAGAGAGAGAGAGAGAGAGAGAGAAAGAGTAGCGAGAGAGAGAGAGAGAGAGAGAGAAAGAGTAGCGAGAGAGAGAGAGAGAGAGAGAGAGAGAGAGAGAAAGAGTAGCGAGAGAGAGAGAGAGAGAGAGAGAGAGAGAGAGAAAGAGTAGCGAGAGAGAGAGAGAGAGAGAGAGAGAGAGAAAGAGTAGCGAGAGAGAGAGAGAGAGAGAGAGTAGAGAGAGAGAGAGAGAGAGAGAGAGAGAAAGAGTAGCGAGAGAGAGAGAGAGAGAGAGAGAGAGAGAGAGAAAGAGTAGCGAGAGAGAGAGAGAGAGAGTAGAGAGAGAGAGAGAGAGTAGAGAGAGAGTAGCGAGAGAGAGAGAGAGAGAGAGAGAGAGAGTAGCGAGAGAGAGAGAGAGAGAGAGAGAGAGAGAGAGAGAGTAGCGAGAGAGAGAGAGAGAGAGAGAGAGAGAGAGAGAGAGAGAGAGAGAGTAGCGAGAGAGAGAGAGAGAGAGAGAGAGAGAGAGAGTAGCGAGAGAGAGAGAGAGAGAGAGAGAGAGAGAGAGTGCTCTCTTTCTCTTATTCTCTCACATACTCACTCTGAATCTCTCTTCCTTTCCCTGCTCTGCCCCCCCCACCCCGTCTCTTTCTCTCTTATCTCTTTCTTTCTCTCTCTCTCCTTTTTATTACTGTGGATGAATGAAGTTCTGTTTTTAATCCTGGTTCCGGTTCTTCTGAAAGGTGGAAACAGGTGATTAGCAATTTAGCAATTACTGAGATAAACCTGAGGCTGATACCCTTTCTCTCAGGGCTAATAAAGCCTACAGTGTTTCTGTGGTCAGGCTGGAATAGAAGGGAAACTCCGGGACTGGAAAATGGATGAGGGACAAAATTACACATGTTCTTATTATAACTGCATACAGTTTGCAGTATTATCGTTATTGTTATGACTATTATTATAGCTGGGCAAAACAGCTGTAACTTACAGCAGTAACAATACATAGTTAAAATACGAACACAGTCTTTTTAGACATGTACGTTTTTCTTCAAGCCTTAACCAGCAATCACTGAAATGCCAAGCAGCTTTTTTTACTGCATGCACACTTAATACAAGACCATTATAATGTAGAATTAGCATCTTTATAAAGCTTTATTGAGCATTTAGCGGCTCCTCAGATTTGAATAAAGATGTTACTCGCTCCTCCTTCAATACTCTAACAAGGAAACAGCAAATAACTGCCACTCTGTTTCCTAGCTTGGTACACAAGCTGCACTGGAATGAATTTTATTCTTGTGGCACTGCAATTCTTATGCTGTTCTCAGTCCAAAGTCTCGGTTGCTTTAATATAAATAAAGCAGTCTGGAGTGAGAAGGTCTTGGTCTGAGATTCTGATTGATATGGCCAGAGCAACTTTTGAAAACTTTTACTAACTTCTGGGCAGAACTCGGTGGAAAGTAGGAGGAGAGGAAAGAACTGAGAAGAGTACAGAGCCCCTCAGGTTCGTACTAGACCATAAGTCACCGCTAAAGAAACACACTACAAACAGGCTTCTGATAAAATCCTCAAAGTCCCAGGCTTATTATATACTAAGGCTTATCAGTGCGAACTGGCTGAGCTGTTCTTTGGTTCTAAGAGTGTGTAATAATTGTAAAAAAATTAAGGACACCTCAGTAGATGCTGGTATAGGGTATTGGTCTGATACTGTGCTCACTCAATGATAGCAACACTCCGCATATCATGTGATGTATATGCTGCTGTGTTAATAAATAAGCGCAGTGAATGAGGAGCCACTGCCTTTTAGCCCACAGCTAGCACAGTTCAGCCTTCATATATAGCAGAAATGGTCAAAAGATGCAGATCTAGAAAAGTTGTGCACATACCACACCTTCATATAAAAACACCACATTCATCAGTGTTAGCCAACCACATGGAAATGCCACACACCAATATAAAAACATCACTTATCAATAAACACCCACATCGCCACGTCGACACAGAAAAGCTATAACAATACGGAAGAGATAAAAACTCAACATCAACAGCAGATAAAGGGCAGAACAGTATTACTGAGTACATTCAGTGCTGAACTGCTCATTAAATCTGCTCCTCAGCTGTAAATGTCTATGGCCTTGGTAAATATTTTTCTTTATATTCCTTTAAGAACTTTGTAACTTCTCTTGAACCTTCTTCTTGTCATTTGTGTTGATCTCGTTCACATTTTGTATGTCTCTATTGGGTGATGCGTGGGGGCTGTGGAGAGCAGTCCCTTTGTCATGAAACGACCTCCAATGGTTAGCCTATTTTACACCTGGTTATCCACAGCTCCCCAATCTAGCAATGCCATTGGTTGTAGGGATTTCTCAGAGACATCCTGGCTCCTAGATGAGGGAGACTGTAAATTCCTGCATGGGCATCTCTATTTTAATTACAAAGGTAGAGGCAGTTGCCCATCAAGTAGGAGGAGTTCTGGGTTGTTTAGACAAAGGGACAACAAGAAGGTGTGGTTTACATGGTTGACTATTTAAGTCCATTTTTTGGTAAGCTTGTTGGACTTGCTTGGTAGGAGACATTAAACAACTTCTCTCTTCGACAAGTCTGTTCACTCCTATTCATCAAGAAACCCACATTTTGCCAGCAGAAGTCAACAGACTCTACCATGAAATACTGACATTTTCCCACAAACTATTCACTCCTCAGGCCAAATATGAAGCTGGCATGAAGGCCAGCATATTTAAATCTATTTCTCTTTCATGCTGAAGTTACATGTAGTATTGCAGCCCACACTGCTTTGTGACTGAGGCACAATACAGGGCAAGCAACCAGAACAGAGCTCATTTACATATATCAGTCTTAAAGGCACAGTGGCAATGTAAAAATAAATGCTGTCAGTTTTTGGTACATAAAGCCACATAAATGTCATAAGTAGATCCTATAAACAGGAAGAAAAATGTAGGATGCACTTTAAGCCTTAATGTAGAATAAGATTACGGGAGACACACTCACGTCATGGCCTGGTAGATGGACTCCACGCCGAACCGCATGGCAAACTCGTCCACTATCTCCTGAGAAACGTCATCGAAGTAAACCTTCCACGCCTCGTCACCTTTGACCTCAGGAATCTTCACAGCTCCGTTGTTCTTCACCTCCGTCAGGTAGTGGAACAGGTTCTGACCAGGTAAAGCACAGATTCTGAAGTTTCAGTCCACACCACATTTGTGTTTGTTAGCAGAAGAGATTTTATTATGATTTGAGCTTGATGAGAAGTTGTCAGTGCAGGTCTTGTTGTGCAGACTCTAAACTGTCCATATAGAACGTAAACTGAATTTAGATGTAACTCATAATTCAACTCTGTAACTATGTTTAAACAGTATAGCAGGAATGACACTCAAACTATAGACTCTCTCATTGGTTTGAATGCACATGTACAGTTGAACTCACTGAAAAACACATGCTTTTTTAAAAATAACTTGTTTAGTATGTTTTAATACTCTGTTTACCTTAAGGCCCAGTGGTGGACAAAATACACGCATCATGTACTGGAGTTAAAGCAGAGATACCCAAGTAAAATATTCCTCCAGTAAAAGTAGAAGTTCCTCCCTTTAGACCTCCACTGGAGTAAAAGTACTAAAGTATTTACCTTCAAATGTACTAAAGTATCAAAAGTAAAAGTACTAGAGGATTAATTATGACTTTCATGTCCAATTATCATATTTGTAACAAGACTTGGTTCATGAACTCATTTTAGGTGAAAGTCCTCCAGCGTCTCTCTTGATAAACTAAACAAAGGTAAACAGTTTCCATCAGGGAGAACCGAGTGGCTCTGAAATCACTTTTTACACACAAGCAAAGTTTCAGTTTCAGATTTATTTACAACTTAGTTCCAAGTTTAAGTTGAATAAAAACTGGCTTTAAACTCAGGATCACAGATGAGCTCCTTTACTATGTTGATCTGTAGGCGTCTGTTCATAAACATAAACCAGCCCAAACTCATTTACTATAAAATGAAATGGTGTTTGTAGAAATTCAGAAAAAAGCCGCGTCAGTCTCGACTGCATATGTGGACATATTTCTATATTGAGCTCTATTTACACAAAGTTAGGTTAGTTCATCATTTACGTTGAACAGACTCTCCCAAAGTTTTACGCTGCTGCGCTGACGTTGAACCGCGTGCTGCACTGGGTCGGTATGACCAACAGGTCAAAACCAGCTCTAAACAAAGTGACCGCTGGGCCCTGATTGGTGCTCTGGCTTTGCGCTTCTTTCGTTTTGACATGTTACGTTTTTATACACACAGAAACCAAAAGGAACGACAGATTTCTCAAAATGTAGGAGGAAAAAGTCGGATATTAGACTCTGAAATGTAGTGGAGTGAAAGGAGAAAGACGCCCAGAACGGAGAAACTTCAGTACAGATACACCAAAAATACTAAAGTACAGAAACCAATTACATTTACTCAGTTACTGTTAAGGCCCAAAGAGTGCAGCGTTCCCATCGTAAAAAGTCAACCAGGAAAATTCAATTTGTGCCTAGAATTAGACAGTATAGTTAATAAATTAATTTACTCACACACCTCATGTAAACATGTGTACTGGCCATGGGGCGGAGCCACTTTCTCCTCTCCCTTCATCTCCACACTGATCTTCAGCCTGATGGCCCCAGATACCATAGACTTATCTGTCCTTTTCTCTGTTAGGAGAGAGACGGAACACAATTCAATTTTTTAGTAAAATAATATTAGTAATAGTAATATATTGATCATAATCAAACCACTGACAGTTCAATCACATCTCAGAAAGCAGAGAAGAGTTGGTAAGAGGGAGAGAACGATAGAGTAAGAGGACACTGTGAATCTATCTACAGCAAAAAAAAACACCCTGGTCAAAAAAATATGCTTTATTGATTTTCTAAGTGGAAAGAAATGAACACATCCTTTACAGAGAACACATTTGTTCATTTTAGTGCACAATATCGATTTATTTGCTTATTATTAATATCGTATTGGAAAAAATAAACAGTGCATAACTTTTGCACAGGTCACATATATTTTCCAATATGTCAGCTTCAGCAAATCACAGTAATTGTGCATGTAAGGCCACATTCACACAGCAAGTAAAAGCGGCCCAAAACTGATTTTCTCACCAAATCCGATTTTTTGTTTGGCTATTCACAACATCTTTTAAATGTGATCTGCATGCAAGATCAGTCTGAACAGATCAGCTCCTAAACTGACCAGCATGCACAAAAGAACTATTCACGCGGCTCATCCAGAGGTAAACAATCACGACTGCCAACGAAGGCTAGCTGGTCCTGTAAGGTTCATTTTCATCTTCACCAGCATCACAGGAGCCATCATGAAGCTTCACTGACTGACAGCTGGGTTCCTCACCCAGAATGTGTTTGAGCTTGCCTTAAAAAAAGGACGGTCACTTATTTGATTCGTGTCCTCGGATTCTTTAAACTGTGTTTTCAGTCTTTTAACTGTTCTTTGACTCTGCAGCCTCGTTCTCCTTCGGCTACATTTGGCCATTTCTTTCAAAAGCTCTTCGAACACGCAGGGTTTTGGATGAGACTCTTCTAATATTTTGTTCAGAAACATCAGCTCAAATGTTTATGAGGTCTCAGCAGTGCAACATTATGATGAATGTTGAGTCTGATTGACGTAAAAGTCGCATGAATTCCTATCTGGCTTTTCAGATTGAGATACATTGCCATATATCTAATGCCACAATATGTAAGCCCTTATTACGTTTGCCTAACTAGCAACATTCAACTAAAGTCATTTCTGTCCTGTTATAAATTAACTGACTCATCTCTGTAACTCTCATAACAGCACAGCATGATCTACAGCTAACTGGCAAGGTGTTAATTAAACAGTGTAGTGCTAATATGACAAGACTAGACTTTGGTGCCGTCACGCTTTATTTACATCTATGTTTGAGCCATTTAGCAGATGTTCTTATCAAGAGAGACTCACAGAACGGGTTTTGTTGCCTACTTAGAATAATTACTCATATGATAATGCAAATAAGCCAGAGCTTAAAAACACCCTCAAGCTAAAAAGAAAATGATGATGGATAAATACATTCACATACCTGTACAACACAGAGAGACTGCAAAGATCTCCAGTATTACCTGTTTTCAGTTCTTTCTCATTGGAGTATTTAAGACACACTGTTTAACAGATCAACTTTCACGTAAAGGTCTGAAAGAGGGGGTCCAGAAATCCACAAGCCGCCTTACTAAAGCAGTTGGCCAAAAGAGTGGGTAGCTTCCTTTAAAGATGCCTGTGGTCTCTCTTTTAGAGCAGCAAGAAAAATTTTATTCACACAATGAAGTCGATCAGTGGAGAAATGCTGGGTGTCTGAATTTGCTTCTTTAGTTTTCCATTAGAGCTACGAATCTAATGTAGCTCCTACATTTACTGAAACAGTAGAAGCCATATCGCCCCCTACGCTTCCTGTAGTGTATTACAGTCTGTCAGAGCGACTGTGTGGATCATATGAACATTATAGAGCTTTTTAAATGAAACAGTAGAAGCCGTATCGCCCCCTACGCTTCCTGTAGTGTATTACAGTCTGTCAGAGCGACTGTGTGGATCATATGAACATTATAGAGCTTTTTAAATGAAGCAGTAGAAGCCGTATCGCCCCCTACGCTTCCTGTAGTGTATTACAGTCTGTCAGAGTGACTGTGTGGATCATATGAACATTATAGAGCTTTTTAAATGAAACAGTAGAAGCCGTATCGCCCCCTACGCTTCCTGTAGTGTATTACAGTCTGTCAGAGCGACTGTGTGGATCATATGAACATTATAGAGCTTTTTAAATGAAACAGTAGAAGCCGTATCGCCCCCTACGCTTCCTGTAGTGTATTACAGTCTGTCAGAGCGACTGTGAGGATCATATGAACATTATAGAGCTTTTTAAATGAAACAGTAGAAGCCGTATCGCCCCCTACACTTCCTGTAGTGTATTACAGTCTGTCAGAGCGACTGTGTGGATCATATGAACATTATAGAGCTTTTTAAATGAAACAGTAGAAGGCGTATCGCCCCCTACGCTTCCTGTAGTGTATTACAGTCTGTCAGAGCGACTGTGAGGATCATATGAACATTATAGAGCTTTTTAAATGAAACAGTAGAAGCCGTATTGCCCCCTACGCTTCCTGTAGTGTATTACAGTCTGTCAGAGCGACTGTGTGGATCATATGAACATTATAGAGCTTTTTAAATGAAACAGTAGAAGCCGTATCGCCCCCTACGCTTCCTGTAGTGTATTACAGTCTGTCAGAGTGACTGTGTGGATCATATGAACATTATAGAGCTTTTTAAATGAAACAGTAGAAGCCGTATCGCCCCCTACGCTTCCTGTAGTGTATTACAGTCTGTCAGAGCGACTGTGTGGATCATATGAACATTATAGAGCTTTTTAAATGAAACAGTAGAAGCCGTATCGCCCCCTACGCTTCCTGTAGTGTATTACAGTCTGTCAGAGCGACTGTGTGGATCATATGAACATTATAGAGCTTTTTAAATGAAACAGTAGAAGCCGTATCGCCCCCTACGCTTCCTGTAGTGTATTACAGTCTGTCAGAGCGACTGTGTGGATCATATGAACATTATAGAGCTTTTTAAATGAAACAGTAGAAGCCGTATCGCCCCCTACGCTTCCTATAGTGTATTACAGTCTGTCAGAGCGACTGTGTGGATCATATGAACATTATAGAGCTTTTTAAATGAAACAGTAGAAGCCGTATCGCCCCCTACGCTTCCTGTAGTGTATTACAGTCTGTCAGAGCGACTGTGTGGATCATATGAACATTATAGAGCTTTTTAAATGAAACAGTAGAAGCCGTATCGCCCCCTACGCTTCCTGTAGTGTATTACAGTCTGTCAGAATGACTGTGTGGATCATATGAACATTATAGAGCTTTTTAAATGAAACAGTAGAAGCCGTATCGCCCCCTACGCTTCCTGTAGTGTATTACAGTCTGTCAGAGCGACTGTGTGGATCATATGAACATTATAGAGCTTTTTAAATGAAACAGTAGAAGCCGTATCGCCCCCTACGCTTCCTGTAGTGTATTACAGTCTGTCAGAGCGACTGTGTGGATCATATGAACATTATAGAGCTTTTTAAATGAAACAGTAGAAGCCGTATCGCCCCCTACGCTTCCTGTAGTGTATTCCAGTCTGTCAGAGCGACTGTGTGGATCATATGAACATTATAGAGCTTTTTAAATGAAACAGTAGAAGCCGTATCGCCCCCTACGCTTCCTGTAGTGTATTACAGTCTGTCAGAGTGACTGTGTGGATCATGTGAACATTATAGAGCACTACAGATTTTTTCTGAGAAACTGCTCTATAGTTATATTGCGGTAGTTTAGAAAAGCTGCCCACCAGCATCAGTGTTTTTCCATGCTTTTACTCTAAACTGTGAGCAACACACTTGATTTATAAAGCAGCAATATTCCAGTAACATCAAGTCTGACTGCAAGTCCTCCTTTAATTTAGTATTCAAAAGTTTCATATTCAGTTCTGGAGCTGTTATGAAATCTCAGACTAGCGAGAGTCCTCTGTTTATGCCACGTTCAAGCCATATGAGGAGGTTATATTAACATTCCTACAAATGTTTGGAGTTATTTTTATCAGTCTGGCCCGCCTCGTTCTGGTGTGAAAACAGATGGAGAGGAAATGGAAATGTTGCCACTTCAGTTTGGCCACAGTTATGGATGCATATTACTGATTTAAAATGCACAAGCTTCCGGATGCAGCCAAGAAGAATAAAAATATTATTCTACATCTAAAAACCTCAACAAAAACAGAGCTATTTGTCTTACAGTGACCAGGCGAGAGTGATGTCTCAGTTCACAGTTCACTGACACCCATTAGCACTTTCCAGGAGAACTACCCTTTGTGATTGTACACCTGTGTAGTGGACCTATAAGAGAGTTGAACTGAAGTACAAGGGTGGTGTTTCTACTAAAGTGGTCAGTGAGTGCACATACAATGTAGGTGTTTCTAAAAAAGTGTCCAGTGAGTAACAATACAAGGTGGGTGTTTCTAATAAAGTGGCCAGTGGGTGGAAGTACAAGGAAGGGTTCATATCAAAGATGATTTCGGTTGAATCCTAACCAGCAGCCTAAACAGAAGCTGGGCTTTACTGTGTGTAATATGTACTGCGGATACATACCAAGGTTGTACCAAACGTCCAT
>NC_051217.1:43929857-43984857 GCF_015220715.1 Pygocentrus nattereri
CCACCGAATCAGGCAGTGCTGAAAGCGTGTGCTGTCTCCTGTTGTCTGGGCCCATAAAGACAGAGCTTAGGCTTTAGAGAGACACACCTGCTTCTATTTGACTCACTGTGGGAACAATTATGCCGCTGAAAATGACAGACACCTCCTCTTATCCTTCAGAGCTGTCTCGGTTTCTTTCAGCACATCCTTTATTTATTTATTTATTTGCTTGTTTGTTTGATGCTTAGACAGACCAGGTATGAATGAGACTTTATATTGTCCCGTTCGCTGTCCATGGTGCTGATAAGCTTCTGCTGCTGACCGCAGTGCTGAAACCGTACAGTGTGTGACGTTTCTCAAGAAGAACTTCACTAAAATTTATTAGCCAAAAACTCAAACTTAAAGGCATGACACAGTTAATCTACAGAAGGTGGACAAAATAACAGAAACAGCTACAATATATATTAGCCCAAAGCTTTATTATACACTTATATAACCTAAGAAATGCTCAGCCAGTTGGCACTGAAGTCCTTGTAGTACCTATAATAATAAGCCATAGTATGCAGTATGCCTGGGATTTTAAGGGCTTAAGTTGTAGTAGTGAGGAATGAAACCCTGGACCAGTTTACCTGGCCAGTAAAAAGGTTAAGATGGTCAGTTAAAAGTGGGAAGCTTATCCACAAAGCTGACACAAGGGCATCTCCCGCACGTGCTTTTCTTTGCTACTCAATGTTTTCATGTTAGCATTAGGCCTGTATTGTTATCCTAACCAGCTTTACTTTGTTTTCTGTTGCACTAGAAGAAATTCTGTGGAGTTTCAGGCTAAATTTGTTACGGAATGTGATTAGATTTGTTCCCTTTTTCCTCCACTGTTCAATCCAGCTTGCAGTTCTGAAAAAAGAGATGAATTTTCATGAGTAGCATGTGTCGATCGGCTGACAGTTCTTGCAAAAAATGTAAACTGAAAGATTTCAGTTGTGTTAAAGTAACGTAATTTATTTATATACAACAGATCTGAATCATAAACCATTGTTCAGTGTAGCATCGTCAATCGACATGCCAATCAGATCGATATGTAGAGCAGTTCTGAGGGTGGTTCTATACTCTCAGAAATAAAGGTGTGAAACTGTCAACGGGGCAGTACCCCTCTTGTCACTGGGGTGGTCTCAGTACCTTTAGTCAGGGAACATAACTGTACCATAATACATTGAAATCATTTTTTCTAAGTTGTACTGACTCCACACACCCCTACTCATCTCCAGGCTTTTATTTCATTGTTCTGTTTTAAACACTAATTTATGCAAAGGTACAAATATGTACGACCCCATTTCCAAAAAAAAATTGGGAAGCTGGGCAAAATGTAAATAAAAACAAAATGCAATGATATGCAAAATCATTAAAACTCTATATTTAATTGAAAACAGTACAAAGGCAACATATTAAATATTGAAACTGCATGTACCATGTTTGTCAATGTAAAATAGCAACCTTTTTTCATCTTCCACGGTACATAACGTCATTAAAAGTTTCAGAGAATCTAGAGAAATATCTGTATCCAAGGGAGAAGGTGAAAAACCAGTATCTGCTGGCCGTGATCTTTGGGCCCTCAGATGGCAGTGCATTAAAAACTTGATTCTGTAGTGGAAATCACTGCATGGGCTCAGAAACACTTCTGAAAACCACTGTCTGTGAAAACAGTTTGTCGTTGCATCCACAAATGCTAGTTAAAACTCTAAAATGCAAAGTAGAAATTGTATATAAACAGGATCCAGAAACGCTGCCACCTTCTCTGGGCCTGAGCTCATTTAAAATGGACTTAGGGGAAGTGGAAAAGTGTCCGGTGGTCTGACGAATCAAAATTAGAAATTCTTTTTGGAAATCACGGACACTGTCCTCTGAGCTAAAGACCACTCAGCTTGTTACCCGTGAACAGTTTTGTATTACAACAGCACTGCTCTGTATTAAAAGTGTCCAGGTGCTGAACTGGCCTGCCTGCAGTCCAGACCTGTCACCCTCTGAAAACATTTGGTGCATTATGAAATTAAAAATATGACAAAAGAGACTCCGAACTGTTGAGCAGCTGAAATTCTATATCAAACAAGAATGGGAAACGTTTCTCTTTCAAAACTACAGCAGTGACTCCTTAGTTCCCAAAGGCTTACAGACTGTTGTTAAAAGAAGAGGAAACAGTGGCAACCACGCCCGCGTCCCAACCTTTTTGGAACATGCTGTTGGCATCAAATTGAAAATAGGTGTATATTTAAAACAAATAAATAAAAAAATTCTCAGTTTCATAATTTGATTTGTTGCCTTTGTACTATTTTCCTATAAAAATATGGTTTACATCATTTGCATATCATTGCATTTATTTACATTCTGCATAGCATCCCAACTTTTTTGGAAATGGGGTCGTACATTTTCCAACTGGGAAAAACTTATTTAAGGTACACAATTGGACCTGAAAGCCACTGTTGTACATTTAACATTCACATTGTTTGTTTCTTGAAGAATGAAAAAAAGGTACCAGCGCAGAACCTTTATTTCTAACAGTGTATAAAACTGCAGTGGTGTTCAGATCTAGAAACCTAGAGAAAGTGCTCGACTCTTGGATCTGTTTTGCTGTGCATATGGGGGTATTATCATCTCGAAAAATGGGAGCTCTATTCCTTAGGCATTATATGACCAGACAATGCAATAAACTGACCTAATGATTCCCATTAGATGGCAGCTGGAACTGTTAGTGATCTGCCACCATGTTTAACAGTCAACAACAGACACTGAGGGTTGGAGGCTTGTAAGCCTTGCCCAGATCTAAGGAAATGGCACAAAGATTTACACTGTGAACTTTTCGATGTTACTTTTGTCATATTTTGATGTAAGTTAATACCTTTTGCACTGAACTGCATTATTGGATGTAAGGCATTGTAAGTGCTGTTTATCTGATTGACAGTTGGTGGATAGTGGTCTACAAGTTCTTGCGGGTGGTTGTTAGGAGTCCCGTTTTTTTTTCGCTTATTTTACTTTCCCCCTCCTGCAATGCATAAGATGATTTTCTTATGTCTAATCTGCTAAAATATCAGAGTAACTTATACTTAATGGCTGTTCAGGCTATTATAGTTAAACGAAGGATGGGCTCCGACTGCTGAACAGTTCTGTGCATGAATGCTCTCTCACACCCTTTCTCTTCTATTTGCGCTCATTACTCTTCATCCGTTTCCCAGCAGTGACACAGTGGAAGTGAATTAGGGTCCTGTGCTGGTTCTTTCCCATCATATTTAACACCCACAGCAGACAGCTCACACAGAGAGTGAGGGCATCATTGTGCTGTGATTTCTGTCTGTTCAACCTCTTATGACTGCAGTTTATCAGTACATTTAGTCCCTTGTTCTTTATGTTTTTCAGGGTGCACAATGATCCACTGTATCTACTGGAATGTGTACATCATGTCCACTATCATGTCCACTTAAATCAAATAAACCAGCCATTATGGGTGTACTTTGTGAACTTCTGGTGCCGGTCCCAAGCCTGGATAAATGGTGAGGGTTGCGTCAGGAAGGGCATCCGGCGTAAAACTTGTGCCAAAACTATCATGCGGATCACAAATATGATTGCCATACCGGATCGGCCGAGGCCTGGGTTAACAACGACCGCCTCCAGTGCTGTTGATAGGCAGGGTGCTGGTGGAAATTGGACTACTGTAGGTCCAAGACCATCAAAGAGGAGAGGAGGAAGGCGGGTTAGAAGGCAGCGAGAGAGAAGGAAAGGCAGGAGTGTGGAGGTTAGAGTAGGGACTCTGAACAATGACTGGTAAAGGCAGAGAGCTTGCAGACATGATGGAGAGAAGGAAGGCAGATATTCTGTGTGTTCAGGAGACCAGATGGAAAGGAAGCAAGGCCAGGAACATTGGAGGTGGATTCAAACTGTTCTATCATGGTGTAGAGAGGGAGAGAAATGAGAAAAGGATAATCCTAAAGGAACAGCTTGTGAAAAGTGTTCTGGATGTAAAGAGAGTGTCAGACAGGATCATGAGCCTGAAGTTGGAGGTTGATGGTGTGATTTTGAATGCGGTCAGTTCATATGCTTCACAGGTTGGTTGTCATTTAGAGGAGAAAGAGGAATTTTGGAATAAGATGGATGAAGTAGTAGATGGCATCCCTAGAGAGGAGAGATTCATGATTGGTGCAGACTTCAATGGACATGTTGGTGAAGGGAACAGAGGGGATGAAGAGGTGCTGGGTATGTATGGTGTCAAAGACAGAAATTTGAAGGTCAGATGGTTGTAGATTTTGCAATGAGAATGGAAATGGCTGTGGTGAACACGTATTTTCAGAAGAGGGAAGAACACAGGGTGACATACAAGAGTGGAGGGAGGTGCATACAGGTGGATTATATCCTTAGCAGGAGATGCCACCTAAAGGAGATTGGAGATTGTAAAGTGGTGCCAGGGGAAAGTGTAGCAAGGCAGCATAGGGTGGTTGTCTGTAGAATGAGATTAGAAACAAAGAAGAGGAAGAGAGTGAAGACAGAGCCAAAGATTAGATGGTGGAAGCTGAAGGAGGAGGATGGTTGCAGGCAGTTCAGGGAAAAATTGCAACAGGCCCTTGGGGGCAGTGAGGAGCTACCTGAGGACTGGGAAACTAGGTGGTGAGAGAAACTGGCAAGAATGTGCTGGTCAGAGGAAAGAAGGCAAGGAAAGTTGGTGGTGGAATGAGGAAGTCGAGGAGAGTATTCAGAAGAAGAAGGCAGCTAAGAAAAAGTGGGATAACCAGAGAGATGAAGGAAGTAGGCAGGAGTTCTGTGAGGCAAGTCGCATAGCAAAAAGAATGGTGGCAAAGGCAAAGGCTCAGGCCTGTGATGAGCTGTATGAGAGGCTGGACAGTAAAGAAGGAGTAAAGGACTTGTATCGCTTGGCTAAACAGAGAGATAGAGCTGGAAAGGATGTACAGCAGGTTAGGCTGATAAAGGATAGAGAGGGAAATGTACTAGTGAGTGAACAGAGAGTGATGAGTAGATGGAAGGAGTACTTTGAAGAACTAATGAATGAGGAAAACGAGAGAGAGAGGAGGACAATGGGGGGAGAGATAGTGGATCAGGAAGTACAGAGAATTAGTAAGGTGGAAGTGAGGGCAGCTTTAAAAAGGATGAAGAATGGAAAGGCAGTTGGTCCAGATGACGTACCTGTGGAGGTATGGAGATGTTTAGGAGAGAAGGCAGTGGACTTTTTAACCGGGTTGTTTAACAAAATCCTGGAGAGTGAGAGGATGCCTGATGAGTGGAGAAGCCGTGTACTGGTCCCCATTTTTAAGAACAAGGGTGATGTGCAGAGCTGCAGTAACTACAGAGGTATAAAGTTGATGAGCCACACAATGAAGGTATGGGAAAGAGTTGTTGAAGCAAGGCTAAGGCAAGAGGTTCAGATCAGTGAGCAGCAGTTTGGTTTCATGCCCAGAAAGAGCACCACAGATGCAATTTTTGTGTTGAGAGTGTTGGTATAGAAGTACAGAGAAGGTCAGAAGGAGCTGCATTGTGTCTTTGTGGATCTAGAGAAGGCAGATGATAGGGTGCCAAGAGAGGAACTGTGGTACTGTATGAGGAAGTCAGGTGTAGCTGAAAAGTATGTTAGGGTGGTGCAGGACATGTATGAGGATAGTGAGACAGTGGTGAGGTGTGCAGTTGGAGTGACAAATGGTTTCAAGGTGAAGGTAGGGTTACATCAGGGATCAGCTTTGAGCCCCTTCTTGTTTGCAATGGTGATGGAAAGGATGACAGATGAGGTCAGGCAGAAGGCTCCATGGACCATGATGTCTGCAGATGACATTGTAATCTGTGGTGAGAGTAGAGAGCATGTGGAAGAGAATCAGGAGAGGTGGAGGTTTGCACTGGAGAGGAGAGGAATGAAGGTCAGTAGAGACAAGACGGAATACATGTGTGTGAATGAGAAGGAGGCAGGTGGAAAGGTGAAGATGCAAGGAGTAGAGGTCGTAAAGGTGGATGACTTCAAATATCTTGGGTCAACCATCCAGAGTAATGGACAGTGTAGAAAAGAGGTAAAGAAGAGGGTGCAGGCAGGATGGAGTGGGTGTAGACAGATGTCACGGCTGATGTCTGACAGAAGGATAGCAGCAAGAGTGAAAGGGAAGGTCTACAAGACAGCAGTGCGTCCTGCTATGATGTCTGGTTTAGAGACTGTGGCTCTGTCTAAAAGACAGGAGGCTGAGCTGGAGGTGGCGCAGATGAAGATGCTGAGATTTTCGTTGGGAGTGACAAGGCTGGACAAGATTAGAAATGAGCAGATCAGAGGGACAGTGAAGGTGGAGCAGTTTGGAGATAAAGCCAGAGAGGCCAGGTTGAGATGGTTTGGACATGTGTTGAGGAGGAATAGTGGATATATTGGGCAAAGAATGTTGGAGATGGAGCTGCCGGGCAGAAGGAGAAGAGGTAGACCTCAGAGAAGGTTTATGGATGTAGTGAAGGTGGACATGGAGATGGTTGGTGTGAAAGTAGAGGAGGCAGTGGATAGGGCAATATGGAGGCAGATGATCCGCTGTGGCGACCCCTAAAGGGAGCAGCCGAAAGAAGAAGATGTCCACTTAAATCAAATATATCGAATCAGTGGTAATTGTGTTGATGTGATGTATTAGTTACAGTTCAGTGCATCATTTTTTCAGTGCATGTCTTTGCATGTTCGCAACTACAATCACCTACAATAAATATTACACATGCATTCATATGTACTTTAGTTGGAGCAGAGATTTCCTTCCAGGCGTCTATTAACATCCAAATGCTTTGCAGCAGGTGGGCAAAATACCTGAAACAAAGAACTTAAAAGGACTTTTAACCTCAACTTTACTAAATCGCCCTCAAAGGCATTAATGCAGGTGAACAGTTTTGTGTTAAATGCCCATTAGCAGCTGAGTCACTGACTCAGTGACTGAGTCAGCACTTTTATAGTTTTGCATGTTTTCAAAGCAGCATGAGACCAAACAATTTGTGACGGATTTGCAGGTGCAACATTATTGAATGTATCGAGCATAACAGCAATGCCAAATGTGGAAAAATCAGCAAATCAGCAAAAATAAGCCGTGGTTGCAAATCAGAAACGACAGACAAGTACAGAGGGACACCTAAAACAAAGCCACATCGCATTTGCTCCAAAAAGCCCAGTACCAAGAAAGCCTGTAGAATGCATATTGCACTGAGATGTGTTTTATAGTCGGACTGTCATTCAGAAAATACTGAGAGTAATGCTGAAAACTTTACAATCAAAATCTTTTTCTTTTTTGGTGTTTTCTTATATCTGGGCATATTTATGTTTGAGGGCCTTTTCACACTTGGGCCGTTTCAGCATCTAAAGTGGACTCGGACCGCTGAGGCATGTTTTTTTTTTGCAGTCAGACCCTCTAAACAGCTCCAAAAATGACCCGAACTCATTTGTAGTTCGTTTGTGGTTTGACTGATTTGTGCACAGTGAAAACAAAACTTTTGCTTTGCTTTATGATGAAGACATCGAGGTTTACCATACACATAGTCACAGTCTTCAGCCCTTCAGCAGGTAAAAAACAGACCACCAAGGATCATTTATAAGGTTCTACTCAGGATAAAGCTTGTCTGGGATCTGTGACAGGGCAGCAGCGCCGACATATTACAGCAGCAAGATGCGAGAGCCTGATGAGCCTCATGTTACCGTGTTACAGGCTGATGCCGTTTTATGCAGTTTTAAGCTGCTTTCACTCTGAAAGCAGTGAATGAAAATTCACTGCTGCTCTGTCAAATATAATATTATATTGCAGACGTGGGACCCACCACATGCGGCATGCAGGGTTATTTTTCCAATTTTATGCGATGCACTTCGGCTTATCATATCAGCACAGTCAATAGGAGAGCAGCGGGTGGTCCGGTAGTTCTTCTCGCCATCTGAAAGGTCACTTTTATCTGAGAACACTGCCCACTTTGTGAGCACTGTGCATAAAACATAGTAAAATCCAGTTGTAATGGAGCTGTGATCTGAGCAAGCAGTGGTCTGAGATCACAAAGGACCAGAAAGAAAACTGAATCTTCTTCATAGTTCACTTACGTTGTGAACACAAAAAGAACTGAGGTCATTTGCAGCAGGTTACTTTTCAGGTTCACTTTAACAAAACCCAGTTTGGTTCATTTGAAAAGAACTATATGTGAAAACACTGTGAATTAAGCCTTCTTGTGTCTCAGTTCTTCGAGCCTCATAAGCCTCCAATCCTCAATGTCTGTTGTTGACTGTTAAACATGGTGGCAGATCACTAACAGTTCCAGCTGCCATCTCATGGGAATCATTAGGTCGGTTTATTGCACTGTCTGGTCGTATAATGCCGAAGAAACACGAGCTCCCATATTCCAAGATGATAATGCCCCCATAAGCACAGCTAAACCAATCCAAGACAAAAGCGCTTCCTACAGCCTTTTAGATCTGAACACCACTGCAGCTTTATAGGAGCACAGAACTGGAGAAGTGTAGGCTTTCCTTTTCAAGGAATGGTCTAAAATTCTTCTGCATATCAATCTGATTCCCATTATTCACAACACTACACTGGAAAATGGTTCATGATTGAGATGTGATGCAGATGAAAATGAAATATGTTACAACAGCACTGATGTCGGAAAAGAACAAGCACAGGATCCTAATCCACTTCCACTGTGTCACTGCCGGGAAACGGATACAGATTAATGAGCTCTAATAGAAGAGAGAGAGAGAGAGAGAGAGAGAGAGAGAGAGAGAGTCCAGTAGTCTGAGCCCATCCTTCATTTATTTCATTTATAGCCCTAACAGCCATTAAGGACAGGCATTTTATGATATTAGATGTAAGATGCTGGTATAAGTAAGGGAAAAGAAGAAGAAGTAAAATCAGTGAAACAAATTTCTAAAACTGTTCATGAAATGAGTAAAATGTATAGAGAAAATGGGACTATGAATAAAACCAGCTAAACCTGGTCGGCCCCAAAACTGCCCCATCAGATAAACAGCACTTAATCTCTGAGAGAGAGGAGAACATCAAGCTGCTTCAGATCTCAAAACATCCACAGGGGTTTCTCTCCATCCTTCCACTGTGAGAAGTCCACTCAGCGCTGTGGGTCTGAAAGGACGTGTAGCTGATCAAGAAGAACCTCACTGAGAAAAGGAGACGGACACATCAATCAAAGAAGCTGAACGATGGACCGACCGCCCCAGAGTCCAGACCTCAGCACCACTGAATGTGTTTGATCACTTCAGAAAATCATCAACCAGCTTCTCAGACTGAGCTTTGGAGGCGTGTCTGCAGGTTCTTTGAGGAGCTGAAAGTGAGTCTCCTGAGAAGAACGGAAGCTGTGATGAAGGGAGTCACACACTGAACACAAAACAGCTGATAATAGATTTAGTTGCTGAAGCTTCTGCGTCGTTTTCTGTTAAATATAAATTTGTGCTTTTTCCTGATGCTGAAAGATGAACTTGTACTAAATGGGTGTTTTGACTGGAAATGAAATAAATGAAATAGTGGTCTCTTTGTCTTTTGCAAAGTACTTGAGTGTCAGAGTGAGTGAGAGAAATAGAGAGAAACAGAAACACAAATGACAGAGAAATGCAGGATGAGAAAGAGAAAGAGAGATAAAGCAAAAGAGAATTACAGAAAGAGAGATGTAGAGTGCGACAGAGCGAGAAAGAAAAAGAACAAATGAAAAAAAAGCATGAGAGCTTTGATAGTGTTAGAGAGTGAGAGAGAGAAGGAGAGAGAGAAATGTGAGGTTTTTCTGTAGATTGCATCATCACCCCTCCCCTCCTGCTGCCTCTGGCGGAGTTTCAGGTGCCATTATTTCATTCTTCACTATTTTCACAGCCTGCACATTAGTAATGGCTTATAGCTCCTGCTCTCTCTGAGCAAAATTACCCCAGCGTCTGCCCCGGTGCACTCCTCTGGGCACCAGGGACCGGACCAAAGGCTTATCCATACACGGTGAAGACAGATTACAGTAAATTACTTCTGCCTTTGTCCCCTCACAGGCCTGAGAATTGACTTTCCAAGCCCCGCCCACAAACACACTCTTTCATAGCTACTGTTGCGAGCCTTGGTAAAAAAACCCAATCAATCCATTCAGCCTAATGAGAAACTGTAGAACGGACTCGGTTTATATCATAATACCTACATTTAGAGTCGGTTATTCATTCAGTGTAACGAGAAACTGTAGAACAGACTCGGTTTATATCACAATACCTACATTTAGAGTCGGTTATTCATTCAGTCTAATGAGAAACTGTAGAACGGACTCGGTTTATATCACAATACCTACATTTAGAGCCGGTTATTCATTCAGTCTAATGAGAAACTGTAGAACAGACTCGGTTTATATCACAATACCTACATTTAGAGTCGGTTATTCATTCAGTCTAATGAGAAACTGTAGAACAGACTCGGTTTATATCACAATACCTACATTTAGAGCCGGTTATTCATTCAGTCTAATGAGAAACTGTAGAACAGACTCGGTTTATATCACAATACCTACATTTAGAGTCAGTTATTCATTCAGTCTAATGAGAAACTGTAGAACGGACTCGGTTTATATCACAATACCTACATTTAGAGCCGGTTATTCATTCAGCCTAATGAGAAACTGTAGAACAGACTCGGTTTATATCACAATACCTACATTTAGAGTCGGTTATTCATTCAGTCTAATGAGAAACTGTAGAACAGACTCGGTTTATATCACAATACCTACATTTAGAGTCGGTTATTCATTCAGTCTAATGAGAAACTGTAGAACGGACTTGGTTTATATCACAATACCTACATTTAGAGCCGGTTATTCATTCAGCCTAATGAGAAACTGTAGAACGGACTCAGTTTATATCACAATACCTACATTTAGAGTCGGTTATTCATTCAGTCTAATGAGAAACTGTAGAACAGACTCGGTTTATATCACAATACCTACATTTAGAGCCGGTTATTCATTCAGCCTAATGAGAAACTGTAGAACAGACTCGGTTTATATCACAATACCTACATTTAGAGCCGGTTATTCATTCAGTCTAATGAGAAACTGTAGAACAGACTCGGTTTATATCACAATACCTACATTTAGAGCCGGTTATTCATTCAGTCTAATGAGAAACTGTAGAACAGACTCGGTTTATATCACAATACCTACATTTAGAGCCGGTTATTCGTTCAGTCTAATGAGAAACTGTAGAACGGACTCGGTTTATATCACAATACCTACATTTAGAGCCGGTTATTCATTCAGTCTAATGAGAAACTGTAGAACGGACTCGGTTTATATCACAATACCTACATTTAGAGCCGGTTATTCATTCAGTGTAACGAGAAACTGTAGAACAGACTCGGTTTATATCACAATACCTACATTTAGAGTCGGTTATTCATTCAGTCTAATGAGAAACTGTAGAACGGACTCGGTTTATATCACAATACCTACATTTAGAGTCAGTTATTCATTCAGCCTAATGAGAAACTGTAGAACAGACTCGGTTTATATCACAATACCTACATTTAGAGCCGGTTATTCATTCAGTCTAATGAGAAACTGTAGAACAGACTCGGTTTATATCACAATACCTACATTTAGAGCCGGTTATTCATTCAGCCTAATGAGAAGCTGTAGAACGGACTCGGTTTATATCATAATACCTACATTTAGAGCCGGTTATTCATTCAGCCTAATGAGAAACTCAGTGCTGTGCTGCAGTTCGTCCTTATATTGAATGGAATTTTTAGCAGCGTTCTGTAAAACCTGTACAACTTACAACAGTACAACAGTAGCTACAATCGAATGCCTGCATTACCAACAGGGCTGTAAGCTGGCTAGAAATGAATGGAGGGACAGGGAGGAGGGAACGCAGTGGAGGTGAACGTGAGGTTAGGAGGTTGTGGGGTCAGCAGTCACTGGGATGTTCAAAGGTCATTTCGAACTGGACAGATTGTCCGCCTTCTTGACCATCATCAATATAAAATCACCTTGAGTGCCTGAGGCACCTTTTTATAGAAAAGCAACTGACTTACATCACCGTGACTCAAGAGGCCTCTCCGGCTGACTACACAAAATCAATAATTATTTCAATGTCAATAGTAATTGAGCTCAGAAGATGTGAAAATAGACCCTGTCAATGGAGCTACAGTGCTGTGAAAGTCTTAAAAGTCACCGGTGATAACAATATTATGCAGTAATTTGATATTTATCATTTTCATTTGTAGCCAGTCAACTCAAGATGCTGTAAGTTCACTTTAAACTTTTAAATTATTTTTTTTTACTGCTGCTTAAAATTTCAGATTTTTCCAAATCTCCACAAAGTCATTCAGAGTGGTTTGATTCCACTGTACAGAAACGTATCAACTGATTTTTTTTATAGTAGTGAATCTGAATTTTCATGTTCATATTCAGTTTCATACTGAGAATTTCTCATTCGTGTCTCCTTGAACTAAGCAGGGAAATTGCGTCAAAAAAGATTTACAATCTGTACTGCATTTACGTTCATAAGCAGAATAGAAGGTATTTTATTATGATTTGAGCTCCATAGTCGTTTCGCAAAAAGAATTATCCATACTTTGCACATTTGCCAGATTTCTGTCATTTCTTTCTGACAATGCAGAGTAACTTAAATAGTACATAAATGTAATTTATTACACAGCTATACAGTTCTGTAATTATTTAATTACATTCAAACATAGCAAAACAACAGTAATTACACTGTTATAATACTAGCACATTAATATTATTAGAATACTATCATTTATAAAATATAAAGCAGGATGTAGTCTGCCCTGTGATGGACTGGCGACCTGTCCAGGGTGTATCCTGCCTTCCGCCCGAAGACTGCTGGGATAGGCTCCAGCACCCCCCCGCGACCCTGACGGAGGACCGGCTTAGTGGATGGATGGATGGAAGCGGGATGTAGATGCTGTTTCTACATAAAATCTCATGCAAACAACTGTAGTGGTCAAAGTCAGTGATGACAGCTGAAATACGGCAAATATGACAGGTTCTTAAAACCTTTTATCTTTGATCTTGCAGAGCAATAAAAGCTCCTGGTTCATGAATGAACCGGTATGAATCAAGAAATCAAAGATAAAACAAACAGAGAGATTAAAATGGCAAACAGTATAGAGTAAAAGTGAATGAAGGTCAGCTCTTCCCCGGGTTAAACTCGACTCCAGATCATGGGGTTAATGAAACAGCAGGATGTGAATGAGGCATTGGATGAGCTGACATAGTGACCACACACTCGGACAGGAGAAACTGCTGTAACGAAGCAGCAAATACGTCTACATGAAGTGTCACCTCCCTGTGGCATGTGGTCTATTTAGACTGATTAGTCATCGCTTAAGTGGTGAAAATGCTAAAACTGTTTGAATCAATTAAGTGAATGAAGCTGTTTCATCATTTAGCTGACTAGATAAAGCAATGATTATGGATTGATCACCTTCATAAGCTGTTACTGTCTTTAGTGAACTGTGGCTAATGATGCTCGCAAGCTGGCTGCTCAACTCAGCGTGCTACACGTTAAATGTAACACTTTTGACTTCTTTACAGTAGTAAATCTGAATTTTGGACAGTTTATCTACAACCCTAATTCCAATGAAGTTGGGACGTTGTGTAAAACATAAATAAAAACAGAATACGATGATTTGCAAATCCTTTTCAACCTATATTCAATTGAATACGCTACAAAGACGAGATATTTAATGTTCAAATGGATAAACTTTATTGGTTTTTGCAAATATTCACTCATTTTTAATTTGATGCCTGCAACACGTTCCAAAGAAGTCTGGGCAGGGTCAACAAAAGACTGGGAAAGTTGAGGAATGCTCAAAAAATACCTGTTTGGAACATTCCACAGGTGAACAGGTTAACGGGAAACAGGTGAGTGTCATGATTGGGTATAAAGGGAGCATCACTGAAAGGCTCAGTCGTTCACAAGCAAGGACGGGGCGAGGTTCACCACTTTGTGAACAACTGCGTGAGCAAATAGTCCAACAGTTTAAGAACATTTCTCAATGTGTTTTTGGAAATCATGGACGTCGTGTCCTCCGGGCCAAAGAGGAAAAGGACTGTCCGGATTGTTTTCAGCACAAAGTTCAAAAGCCAGCATCTCTGATGGTGTGGGGGGGTGTTAGTGCCCATGGCAGGGGTAACTTGCACATCTGTGAAGGCCCCATTAATGCTGAAAGGTACATACAGGTTTTGGAGCAACATCTGCTGCCATCCAAGTGACGTCTTTTTCAGGGACGTCCTGCTTATTTCAGCAAGACGACGCCAAGCCACATTCTGCACGTGTTACGACAGCGTGGCTTCGTAGTAAAAGACTGTGGGTACTAGACTGGCCTGCCTGCAGTCCAGACCGTCTCCCATTGAAAATGTGTGGCGCATTATGAAGCGGAGCCCCCGGACTGCTGAGCAGCTGAAGCTGTACATCAAGCAGGAATGGGAAAGAATTCCACCTACAAAGCTTCAACATTCAGTGTCCTCAGTTCCCAAACGCTTATTGAGTGTTAAAAGGAAAGGTGATGTAACTCAGTGGTAAACACGCCCCTGTCCCAACTTCTTTGGAATGTGTTGCAGGCATCAAATTCAAAATGAGTGAATATTTGCAAAAAGCAATAAAGTTTATCCGTTTGAACGTCTTTGTAGTGTATTCAATTGAATACAGGTTGAAAAGGATTTGCAAATCATCGTTTTCTGTTTTTATTTATGTTTCACACAACTTCCCAACTTCATTGGAAGTGGGGATGTACAATAAATACTTATTAAGGCCTTCAATTTATAAAAAAAGTAATTTCAGACAAACAGTTTTAGGGTTGGACACACTGCAAATATGGCTGGCTAAAATAATAAACCAATAAATAAGCTTAAACCACAAAAGTAACTTCCAAGGAAACTCATTATAAAGAAACGCATCACTACATCTCCACTGCACCTTAAATATTCTCTGAACGCATGCTGGCGTCTTGAGGATATTTAAGATGAAAGTATGTTCTGCCTTCAAGGAGCCATATGTAAAACAACAGAAGCCCCCCCATTGCTTCAAAGGACACCCTGAACTTTGAACTTCCAGTGCACTGAACCTATTTAAGAAAAATGTTAAATATAAATGAGTCCCAAGAGCGAAACAGGACAGCATTCATAGCATCTGAGAAAAAGCTTTGCATGTGTGATAACCAGCTTTACTTATTCAGCTTTGACAAATCACAGAAACGCCTGCACCAGACGCTCAACAGCAGATGACCTCAATATGTCAGCAATTACGGCAGCGCAAAAAAGCCCAGAGAAAACACGCAAGGAGGATTTCAGCCCACATGGACACATCCTCACTACTTTATGACTGCATTCAGTCCTCAGTCACTATTTAAAAAAGGAGAATAGACAGACAGATAGACAGACAGACAGATAGATAGATAGATAGATAGATAGATAGATAGATAGATAGATAGACAGATAGACAGACAGACAGATAGACAGACAGACAGACAGACAGATAGATAGATAGACAGACAGATAGACAGATAGATAGATAGATAGATAGATAGATAGATAGATAGATAGATAGATAGATAGATAGATAGATAGATACATGCATACATTGATATATAGAAAGAAAGATAGACAGACAGACAGATAGATAGATAGATAGACAGACAGATAGACAGATAGATAGATAGATAGATAGATAGATACATACATACATACATTGATATATAGAAAGAAAGATAGACAGACAGAGAGACAGACACAGACAGACACATAGACAGACAGACAGACACACACATAGATAGATAGATAGATAGATAGATAGATAGATAGATAGATAGATAGATAGATAGATGGGCAGATGCTACTGCAGTGCAGTATATCGTTGCTGTCAGAAGAAAACCTTGTATCTCCAAAATAGTAACTTTACAGGAGAAGGAATAAACATACTTCACTTTCAATGTAAATCACTGGAACCAGAATTTTTCATGTCATTTTTGGTCATTTCTTTTAGACCATTCATCATAAAATTTACAAACACTGTAAAGAGTAACAGATACTTTCAAATTATGTCAAAAACTGAAAAATGGCAAAAATGGAGATACAAGGTTTTCTTCTGACAACAACGATATGCATGTTAGATAGATAGATAGATGGATAGATAGATAGATAGATAGATAGATAGATAGATAGATAGATAGATAGATAGATAGATAGATAGATAGATGGGCAGACAGATCGATAGATAGATAGACAGACAGACAGACAGAGACAGACAGACAGACAGACAAAGTGCTGAGGGTATCCACCATATGTTCAGGAAAACGTATTATATTTTGACTTAATTTATATGATAATGATAAATATTGTCATATTGCCCAGCCTTAAATATTCAGGAGAAGCACGAAAGAAGAAACTCAAAGCATCATATCAGCATTCCTGAGATGCTCCCGAGATTACGGCAAGACGTGGCAGCGCACACACACATACACACACGGTGAGAGTCCCAGGACTCTGATCCCAGTCTCTCTTCACACATGCTGTCAGAGTGAAGAAAGCCCCAGCGGAGAGATTTAATAAATATGAATGGAGGTGTGTGACACACTAACTCTTCCCCCTAATGTGACACCCAAATGATTGCGAGGGGCTCCAGAATATACTAGGCAATGCGCCTCCCATCAGGAATATGAAAAGAAATGTTCCCCTCCTGCTGCCACACTGAAGCCTGAGAGCATACAAATGAACCTCCATCACTCCACACCTGGGCTTTCATACTGCCGGCCTCTTTACGCGAGAGCATGATAGCGAAATGGCCCCGTTGTTATTACGACTGAAGTTTGGGGAAGATTTAAGGTGGTTTAAACGAGGCATAAATCTCTCTAAACCATCTCTGATGAAGTGAAAGGGGAAGTGTGGATTGGAATCAAACTTTCTGCACTATTTCTGGAGGGGGGGGGGGGGTCTTTTATCTGGAGTTTAAGAGCTGCTATTTATCAGTTCTAATTCTATCCAACGAGCAACACCATCACCATCATTCTTATGCTCGTACTTAATGAGATGAGAAAGTTTGTTTGAACTCCAACTGCAGAGTAATGACAATGTTTATGTTTATACATCAGCGTAAACAGAAGGCTCTAGATCTTCAGGCCTGGGTTCAAAAGAGGTGACAGTGAAACAACGGAAGGCGAGAACCCAACGCGTGCAGAAACAAATGGAGTCATTAACACTTTAAGGTTAATTAAAAAACTTCACTTTTTTCCATTTAATTTGCTCTTCTCAGTTAATAATGTCCTTTCAATGCTGTTGATGCTTCCGTTTAAATTATGAATTTTGAAATCCTAATACTTCTATTTGATGGTATTGTGGTGGGTCAGTGGTCCAGAGGTCAGCATTCGGGAGTCATTTCTCCACACAGAACTAGGGCAATTCTGCTCAAATAGATCTGAGGCTGCGACGCCACACAGACCTTCCCAAATCACAAAGGAGCTACTCTTCCATTGTCTCCCTTTCCACCTTAAACTGGTAACCCCATTGACACTGGATCTGGGTTACAGCACTGTTCAAATCTAGTGGTGACAAGAAAACAAACAATACGCATGTCTATTACATACCTTCACACTATGGTCATTTCTCTTCATATATACAAGTGCATAAGCTAGTCTTATTTAACATTGTGTTTTCACTTGTATAGGTACTTGCATCCCCCTGGACCTCAGGTAACTAGAAGTTTAGATTTATTCCATTAAATGTCTGCCATAATAAAAGTCACCTTAATGTTCATGGAGGTAAGAGGTGAACTACAGATGTGTTAGAGTGTCCTAACATCACAGTTTGTCACAAACTACAGTGAGTCCAAGAAGTATTTGATCCCTTGCTGATTTTCTTTGTTTGCCCACTAATAAAGACACTATCCTTCTGCACTTTTAATGGTAGATATATTCTAACATGGAGAGACAGAATATCAAGACAAAAATCCAGAATATAATTTTAAAGAATATATTTTAATTAATTTGTATTTCAATGAGGAAAATAAGTATTTGATCCCTCTTGCCAAACACACTCAATACTTAGTGGCAAAGCCTTTGTTTGCAAGCACAGCGGTGAGACGTTTGTTGTAGTTAACCACAAGTTTAGCACACACACCAGGGGGAATTTTGGCCCACTCTTCTTTGCAGATCCTCTCTAAATCACGAAGGTTGGTGGGCTGTCGCTTGGCAACTCTGACCTTCAGCTCCCTCCATAGATTTTCGATCGGATTGAGGTCTGGCGACTGGCTGGGCCACTCCATGACCTTAATGTGATTTTTCTTGAGCCAATCCTTTGTTGCCTTTGCTGTATGTTTAGGGTCGTTATCATGTTGGAAGACCCAAACACGGCCCATTTTCAGATCCCTGGCAGAGGGGAGGAGGTTGTCCCTCAGGATTGTGCGGTACATGGCTCCATCCATCTTCCCAGTGATGCGGTGAAGTAGCCCTGTACCCTTGGCAGAGAAACACCCCCAAAACATTATGCTTCCACCTCCATGCTTGACGGTGGGCACAGTGTTCTTGGGGTCATAGGCAGCATTTTTCTTCTTCCACACATGGCGGGTGGAGTTGAGGCCAAAAAGTTCAATTTTGGTCTCGTCTGACCACAAAACCTTCTCCCAATAACTTGGTTCATCTTTCAAATGATCATTGGCATACTTGAGGCGCGCCTCCACATGTGCTCCCTTCAGCAGGGGTACCTTTCGGGCACTGCAGGATGTGAATCCATTGTTGCGCAAAGTGTTGCCAATTGTTTCCTTGCAAACTGTGGTCCCAGCTGCCTTCAGGTCATTTGCTAACTCCTGCCGAGTGGTTGCAGGACAATTTCTGACCGTTCTCAGCATCATTGCCACCCCACGAGGCGAAATCTTCTTTGGAGCACCGGGCCGAGGTCTGTTGATTGTCATGTTATACTCTTTAAACTTTCTGATAATTGCACCAATAGTTGTTACTTTCACATCCAACACCTTACTAATCTTTTTGTAGCCCATTCCAGCTTTGTGAAGGTCAACAATTCTGACTCTGAGGTCCTGTGACAGCTCTTTGGTTTTACCCATGTTGGAGACTTGAAATCTGTGTGATCTGTCTGATTCTGTGGACAGGTGTTTTTCACACAAGTGATTAGTGAGAACAGGTGGCTTCAGGTCAGGTAACAAGTTGATTGGGAGTGTCTAACTGGTCTGTAAAAGCCAGAACTGCTAATGAATACTAAGGGATCAAATACTTATTTCACTCCATGAAATACAAATCAATTAATATATATTCCTTAGATTTATTTTCTGGATTTTCTTTTTAATATTGTGTCTCTCCATGTAAGAATACATCTACCATTAAAAGTATAGAATGATCATGTCTTTATTAGTGGGCCAACGAAGAAAATCAGCAAGGGATCAAATACTTCTTGGACTCACTGTATGTTTCAGAACGAGCAAACACATATTTATTAGACAAAACCACGATAAGTGCTCACTGATCCAAACCGAGACCCGAACGAGTTCACACTCTTGAAAGTACATTCAGTGCTGACAGAACCCTGGTGCATCTTTTATACACTGATAGGAAACAGAAAAGCACCTAGCCTACACTCTGTTACGCTCTGCTATGTACAACATGGACATGAAAACGATGCAAGTCTTCTCGGAGAAGATTTAAAAAAGTTTAAAGGCCTGACACCGTTTTCTCAGAATGCATCGCCAGCGAGACGCTGGAGTAATCATGACAGAGGTTCTTGAAAGAAGGTACAAGAGAACCTTCTCAGTTACAGCATTTGGTAGACTTTTATCCAGAGGAATAACAGCCATATTGCAGAGGTGTAGCGTTAGGAGTCTTGCCCAAGGACTCTCAATAGCATAATATGTGAAGCTGGGAAACTCCAGTCTGCCATGTGGTGAGCAGCAGTGTTATACACTACATTGTGCCAACCAAGAGATCACAGCTGGACCTGTCCAGAAAACAGGAGGCTGGAACTTGCAATGAAATCTATAATAAACAATAATAAATAAATGATTAAATAATACAACAAAATATTTTTTTCATGGGCTGAATAGGATTATGCCGTGGGTCTGACTTGGCCCGCGGGCCTTGTTTTTGACACATGGGCTTTAGAAGATGAGGATCTTTCTGGAATAGAAAATAGTATACATACTGTATATATTTTTGTCTTTACAGGGTCACTCAAGGCTAATAATGCAAGAGGAATCCTTCGACTCTGGGTTAAACCCACCTGCACAGGTGTAGCTGCATATAAGTGTGTGAATACAATAGAAAAGGAGGCACATACCAGCACTGCCTAAGATGATGCCTGGTGGTTAAAAACAAAAAAAAACTGCACAGTGCAGTTCCAGTCATCCCTCAAGCTGCTAAATCCACAAATGTCTCTCATGCTTGCCTAATCTTGTTGGCAAACCTTTCCCCTTAACCCACAAACATTGGCATGCAATCTTGACTGATACTAGAAAAGAGGAAAGCATGCACTGTCCAAAATAATCTACATAATCAGTGAGCTCAGTAACTTTAAGATGCATCCACTGCACTCGCAGCATGTTCAATCACTCTGGGATGCTTTGGAGTAGATTACATGAGCCTATGGTCAACATGTCTAAAGGCTAGAGGGATTTAGAGCCTACTAGCATTGGGCTGTGGACCACCGGAACTGCATTATCTAGAGTAATGAAGCTCCAGCCAATATCTTTGGGATGAGTTCAAGTGTTTCAGAACTCAACATCCAACCTCACTAATGCTGAATCAAATCCTCACAGCAATGTTCCAACATCGAGGTTCAGCAAAGGAGGACAAACTCCCTGTTAATACCCCACATTTCAGAAAACACACGACATGAGCAAGTGTCTACAAACCTTTGGACAGTTTATTTGAGAAGAAAACACTTTTTGTAATCAACTTTAGCTCGTCTAGCCTTTTCTTGACACTTGCTATTTCACTGTTGGCATCCTTTTTTAACCTATCCTGACCCACTGTCCATTCACATTTTTTCCTCCCCTTATAAAGTTTAATCAGAGCACTGATCCAGGACCTTTTAATATTTTACTGACAGCAAGAATGAGCTGATCCTATAGCAGCACTTCCTCTTCCTCCTCAAAAGCTTTAGGCTGAGATCAAACATGCCTGAATTCACTTTTATTCACCATCGGCATCCAAGCCAACAGTTTCCTTTGATGAATACGCTCAATGCACAGACGCTACTGTGTTCATGGAGCTTTCAGTCATACGAAAGAGAGAAAAGTGACTCACAAGAAAAACTTTTCGTCCCAGACAGGGTTGAGGTTGCCAAAGATGGTTTTCGTCCTCCGTTTGGTCTTGCCCACTTGGACGGTGACGTAGGGGTCACTGGAGCCTGTTTTGTCCTTGGCCTGTAGGCCTTGGGCACAAACAACTATGGGAAGAAGAAGAGAAGGAAATGTTTACGTTAGATAGAAAAACAGGCAGTTTTGGGTTTAGCCTTTAGGAATTCTTAATTATTTTTACTTTGGTCAACATTATTCTTTGCAGAAATGTTCCTACACTCTAGCTGGAATTGGGTCTCTTTTCAAGTCAGAGTAAACACTTGCTGCTCTACAGCTGTAGCACTCAATTTACTCTGCCTTCATTTATTTAGGGCATTCTGCAGTTCTTGTACTTCATATACTCCTAAAATGAAAGTCCAATGCTCTGAAAACATGTATTTCTGAGATCCTGCTGGTGTGGGTTCATGCTGGTTTTCTGTCTTTCATGCACACAAAAAGCAATAGCACCCTCTTGTGGAGAATCGTTCGACTGCTACACGTGAGTCAGTGAGCTATAAATGCACTCACTCATTAAAAAAATTTCATTTATAGTATTTATTGCTGGTCCTAAATGTTATTTCAGTTGTTTCAACACAAAAAATGCAATGTGCCATTTGTCTATTGTTTGTAGTGTATCGAAAAATGTGGTATGGCTTGGATTAAAATCTGAACAATGGACAGAATTTCTCTGCTGATTTCAGTGGGCTACAAATGATAATTAAGCCCTCCAATGAGGAATTATGCAGTAATATAAATTATATATATATATATACACACACACACATTAAAAAATTATTCAGTACCTATCACAAATTATTCAACAATAATAATACTATGAATTATTCAGTGACTACTATGAACTATTCAGTACCTACTATAAATTATTTATTATCTACTATAAGACGTGTGAGTTCTGAAGTTTTTAGAGTGGGGAACTGAAGTGCGGACCCCCATTCAAACCATTTAATGAGCTAAATTAGATAAACAATGTCAGCAGGATGCAGCGTACACTTCTAGTATATTTTGAATGTGTATTTCTGTAAATTTGGCACAATGTGTGCTGTAAAAAGCACCACACAAATAAAACTGAATTGAATATATTCCATGAGGGACCTAGGAGGTGTATTTAGAGGAGCAGAACCTAATGGAAGATAAACCACGTCCGTCTGGGGCATCAGGCTTCCAAACAGCTTTTGGTTACTTTCATTACTCCTTCAATCAGAAACAAAAGCCATAAAACGCTCTCAGAGTGTGGGGGTGTGTGTCTGTGTGTATGTTAATAGTATACGAAACAGTCGATGAGCGCAGAAGCCGAGGCTCCTCCAGCATCACTCAATGCAATTGTAGTATTTCACACAGCACCATAAAAGGACTGAGAGTACTTGGTGATTAAAAATGAATGAGTGAGGTGATGAATTATTCAGGGTACATATATCCTTGGGCTTGGAGAGCTACAGAGATTGGTGCAATGTCACCAGGCAGGGTGGAGGAGGCAGATTTTGGAGAAATAGAGCATCACTGGGCTTCATGATACTAATGATGCTGGGTATATTACACCAATTAACATATAACCAACAATTAACAGAGCGAAACTTTAATTTACATTCATTTACACAGTGATCCTACACTCTTAGAAAAGATGATTCCTCAAGGGTTCTTTAGCTGAAAGAAATGCTCTTTTTAAAACCATAAACAATCAAAGAACCATCAAATTGTTCTTTAAACTGATAGAGAATGTGTTGCAGATGGTTCTATGCCAAGCCTTTTTGAAAAGTGTTCTATATAGCTCCCAGACAGGTTCTCTCATTGTTACAACTTGGCATTGTTGCAACAGAAGTACCAGTTTGGTTGCTGTATAGAACCCTTTTCAAAACCATCTACAACACATTCTCCATCAGTCTGAAGAACCATTTCATGATGCAAAGAACCATTTAGTCATGCAAAGGGTTCTTTGAGTGTTTATGGTTCTATATAGAAACAATTTCACTACTAAAGAACCCTTGAAGAACCATTGTGTAAGTGTGCATCTGTAGTCGAGACATGTCTGGAGTCCAAATTTTGCTTCTTCAGAGTAGAACTGAAGGAGCGAGGCCAACATGGCTAACAAACACTAGAACTCAATAGTCACCCAAACAGCCCAAACCGCAAACATGCTTCACCAAAACGTCTTTGGACCTGCTCAAACCACACCCAGGTCTAGAGTAGACTGTGTGGTGTAGGCCACAGTGTGACTGTGAGCTATAGAAAAGAACAGCCACAGTCAATGTTGATCTAGAATCAGTATTTGTAACAATGACCGTCTTAAATGCAAAGGAATCTAATCCAAGATCAGTCCTGATCTGTGAGTAGAAGCCCTGGTTTTGCCTGAAACAGCTACTCATAGCAATGAAGTTTTGCTTATTTCTATAACTCACCATAAGTTATACTTACAGCCTTAATGAAAACCTGCCTGTGGCTTTGAGTGGGTTGAAAGAAGTTTTGGTGACATACTTCTACAGAAATGATTTGAGCTATTTGACTTCTAGTGTTTGTTAGCAATGTTAGCCTCATAGCTCCAGTTCTAAACTAGAGAAGCAAAATGTGGAATCCAATCATTATCTGGCTGATGTTTGACAACATCTGATGTGAGTGGAAAACTGGGTGAGTTAGATTTTTGCCAAACCATTCCTGTCATCAGCTAGAGGTAGGCAAGTTGATATTAAAAGATCGCATTATTGAGATAAATTATGCTACCCTATGCTTTTTAACCATTTACATTTATGGCATTTGGCTGACGCTCTTATCCAGAGCGACTTACAATTTGATCATTTTACACAGGGAGGCCAAGGTGGTGTTAGGAGTCTTGCCCAAGGACCCTTATTGGTATAGTGTAGGGCGCTTGCCCTGGTGGGGGATTGAACCCCAGTCTATAGCATAGAAGGCAAAGGTGTTAACCACTACACTAACCAACCACCAACCAACCAACCATTTAATGGATATTGTCAGTAGTTTGAGAAAATGGAACTCCATACTGTGCGACAAAGCTGTTTCACTGGAACTGGTACAATGCATTGTGAGAAGCCTTCAATAAAAATTCATAGTTTCCCTGTATTTATTGTTTTTTATAGTATTTCCTAATGTTGCATTGCTGGTTTTTCTCTGTTGAAACGTATCAAAAAACCTGAAATATTGTGTAGCATGTCATGTAGAGACAAAGGTCTTCGCCACCTTTCTTAACACTTAACGCTTCAGTTGTTAGCAAAGCACACTGGTCCTTATTAAACATACATTTTATTAGAAATTCCTCTCTTGTAACTAAACCTTGCTTATGTACAGTTCTGTGGTCAGAAGATGACCACTGATGAAGCGCTAGAGCAGGGGTCAGCAACATGCCTGCCCTGTTGTGGCTCCACAGCAGAATTAGATTTGGTAATTAGCAGTAAAATAAAGTTCTGCTGACCATTTAAAAATAAATGGTCTTAAGGAGTTATGTGTACAGGGTTACGCACTGAAGGTTGGCGCGCAGACTTCTGGTCACCATTGCAACACAGACAACACTCTCACGTAGCTAGTAGCTAACAAAAAGGCAGCGAGAAAGATTTACGAAGAACACTGGTAATTTAGAGATTATTTGAATGTATAATCACTCCAGCTGATTTTCTAATGCATTTAATCCGCAGCAAGAAACACTTAAAAATACACGAAGCTGAAATCAGCATCTCATTCGAAGTTGCTCTTTCCTCCTTACGTGGTGCAGCAGTTACATTCCGGCACCTCAGGCAGCATTTAAGTGATACTTTTTTAATCCCAAAAATGGGGAAATTCCACCTCGGCATTTAACCCAACCGTGAAGTGAAACACCACATACACACTAGTGAATACACACACACACTAGGGGACAGTGAGCACACTTGCCCGGAGCGGTGGGCAGCCCTATCCACAGCACCCAGGGAGCAGTTGGGGGTTAGGTGTCTTGCTCAAGGACACCTCAGTCATGGACTGTTGGCACTGGGGATTGAACCAGCAACCTTCCGGTCACAGGGCCAGTTCCATAACCTCCAGCCCACGACTGCTCCCTTTGAGGACATGGACAAGAAGCTGGCGAATGAGAAGCGGAAAACTTCTACTTCTGCGGAAAAGTTTCCTGCTGGAGATGAGAGAAAAGCAGCTACAGCTAAGCTAAAGCTTAAAGCAGAGCAAAGTTAGTCTTTATTTTCGTTTATATTTTTCAGCCTGTACTAGCACATCAGCACATACTGAGACATACTTACAGCCAAGATGGTAAAATGGACTTAAAACGTGGCTCCCAAGGTGGTTTGATTTTTGTTGAAAGGGCAAAATGGCTCTTCTTAACATTTAGGTTGCCATTCTCTGGGCTACAGAAGGCAAACTGTGCATCAACAGTCTGGATCTGTTCACCTATATAGTGGTAGGGCTCACAAAGTGGACAGTGAGTGTATAATATATGTAGTTTATTTTAAAAGTAGATATTTAACTATGATATTTTACTGGCCTCTATTAGATGTAGAGGAAGAGACAAGGGTTTGGGGGAGTGGCAGGGGTGGGTTGCTGAGGCGGTTTCTGGACATTTCTGGGGGAAAAACTTTCAGAGTTTCTGGGCTCTAAGACTTCCATATATAATATGAAATCAGTATGTGCTGTTGCCAAAGTGAAAGAAGATCAATGCACCCTGGTGTTTATCAAATGAATAATAAATAAATCAGGAGTCCATGAATGCATTCTAAAAGAGGGGGAATTCGATTCAGCAGGAGAGACAAATTAAACCAGCTGCATGCTACTTTGTCTCCCTCTCTCCTTCTTTCTCTCCTGCGTATTGACACTTTTGCAGAAGTGCAGGCTTGGCAATAATTCACAGTGTCCACCGTCCGGGCAGCAAAGTCAAGGGAAAAGAATGTTGCTGATGCAGAGCCGGTGACACAGGCTTTGCCCGGCCGAGTGTGTCTGTGTGTCCACTGATAATAGCTTTCTTTTCAACATTGAAAACGTATTGTTGCTGTGCCTCAGTCCGATGCGTCTAGACAATACCCCATGAGGCAAAGCAGCAAAACAAACCGCTTTGCTTGGAACTGAATAAGCAATAAACAAAGAAGGCAAAGAGGGATCTGCCCTGACTCACAAAGACTTGTCGCTGTTGGTTTTCATATAAGGACTGCAGAAATAATTGGTGGAATGAGCTGTCAGTCAGCCAAAAATCAATAATCTCAGATAAATGCCTATTATCAGAAACCCCTCCCCTGTCCCCTGTGTGTGTTAGCCATCCTCTAGTCCAGGGGTCGCAACCCAAATGTTAAAAAGAGCCATTCTGTCATCTTAACAAAAATCTAACCACCACTTTGGGAGCCACAACAAAAGTTTTCCATCTTGGCTGGAATTATGTCTCAGTATGTGCTGATGTGCTTTAATAGGCTAAAAAATTATATAACAAAAAAACAGAATTTCTTTTCACTGCTTTAAGCTTTAGCTCAGCTATAGCTGCTTTTCTCGCATCTCCGGCAGGAACCTTTTCCTCAACAGTAGAACAGTTTCTTCTTAAAAATCTGTGAACGTTCTACTTTTTACACGGCTAAAGTAGCTTCTCATTGGCCAGGTTCTTGTCCGAATTTTCCCATACCACCTTAAATGGTGCCTGAGGTGCCAGAATGTAACCGCTGCACCATTTAAGGTGGAACGGGGAAAACGTGATTGAGAAGCTAGCTTCATAGCTTGTTGCCGACCGCTGTTCTTGTGTCTGATACGCTTGTACCAGCAACACACACACACACACTACCATGTCAGTGTAACTGCTGTGCTAAGATTGGATCACCACATACAGAACATCTGGACAACAGCAGTCCTGTGGTCAGAAACTGAACAATGAGGCAGAAGGGGGCTGATATATTGTGCAGTGACAGAGTTTCTAATAGCTTTTATTATGTTTTAAGTATTGACCTTCAAATAAAATGCTACTGGCCTCCTTCTGCCAAATCCATTGTCTCATGCCCTACATAGTGCACTACCACAGGGAGCAGGAAGTCGGTTCAGATTCATCCACGGTCTCATAAGCACATCTATATTTCATCAGCCTTTTGTTTGATTGAGTGGTTTGAATGATGTTGCCACAAGGGGTTTAGCCCAGTTTACTTGTGTTACTCTCGTGGGAGAAAGTGAGTAGCACTTTTTAAAAAGGGTGTCTGTTTCACTCCAACACCAGACAACAGGGTTGCTGTCCTAGTGCCTTGTGACCAAGTATACTTCTGGCCACTTCTATTGAGCGGGGCACTCTGCGGGAGCCAGGTCTCTAGCTATCTCCTGAGATTTTGGTGGGTTTTGTCCTTTAACGTGACCAAGAACCGCCTGCTTTGACAGCAGGAAGCCAACTGACTAACGGAGCAACTATTAACCTTCGTTTTTACGGGAAGACCTGGATGCACTTTGAGAAGATTGAGAGAGGTTTCGGTGAAATGATTTTGGCAACTTCAGTGACTACTGACTTCTAGTGTTTGTTAGTGTGGCGTGCACCTGTCTTCATGCCAGTCTCACAGCCGTCATCAGGGCCCGAGCTCCTGAGAGGGGACGAAGCCCGGCAAGGACAGCAGGGAGAGGAACACCGCGAGAGAGGGCTGTCTCCTCAGCGCCGTCTCTAGTCCTGCAGCGAGGCCACATTAAACAAAAGCCTCATATTCAATCCGCGCAGACAAGCTGCGAGTGGAGGCCAGTAACGAGGAGTGGCAACAAGCTCTCGTTCCTTCAGGTACTCAGAACATCAGAGAGGGAACAGAGCGAGGGAGAGAGAGGGAACAAGAGCTCGTTGCTCGGGCTTCATCCCCGCTCAGAGCGAGGGTCCCACCTTCCTGTTGGGTCTCGATAAATAAGGGAGAAATAAAGGGTAAAACAGGTTAAAAAAAATCTCTGGTTCCCCCACCACTGACCAGTGATGGCGATCTTGGCTGACCATTTGGACGTTCCTTCCAGCACGGCTTGCTTGGCGCTCTTCAGGTGGGTCAAAAAGTCCTCCTTGGAGAGCTGAAACATGTCCTGGATGACCTCGAAAACCTCTGGACGGTTCTTTTCCCGGATCTTCATCCTCTCCTTCATGGCCATGATGATGTTCTGGGTCTTGTCCTCTGCACCATGCTTGGAGCTCTTCTCGACGGCACCTGCAGGGGGTGAGAGAGAGACCACCAGAGAGCATGAACAGAGGGGCTGCGAGAAATTACATGACAAAACAGTTCTTTCCCCACTATGCACTTTATTAGAAACCCCAGCTTTACACTTCCACTGGCCACTTTATGGGCTCCACCAACCTCTTGTAGGTGCACAAGAGCTGCTCTATGGTCAAAGACTGACTGATGAAGGGCCAGTGGATAGCTAAAGGTGGAGCTACAAGGGAGAGCATTCTGATGAGGTGGACAAGCAGTGTATATATATATACACCTGTGTTTATCTTTTCAAAAATGTTTTTATTTAGTTATTGTATTTTTGTAAAGTAGCCTTAGGTTTGAACTGCTCTCTCTCTTTCCCCGTCTCCTGTGACCTTAACTCAATTATCCGATGTGCAATGTTGAGCGAAGCTGTGAGCATTCACAGAAATCAGTTCATCTGCAGCTAATTATGTTGTATTGCAGGCGGTTTGACCTTATATAAAGGGTAGCATTTCCTTTTACAGTCCCTTAAGCCCCTAATTAACCAGGTAAGCATGAGGTACCAACTCCAAAGTACTAGGCCATTAATTTGAGTGACATCACAGAACATTTCAAGACAGCGAATGCAGTCACTGGGTAAATCTGGGTAAAATGGCTAAAATAATAGCAAGTCACTAAGTTTCAAACTAAACTTCGCTGCAATGTTTAAGCAGGAACGTAATCGGAAAAGTCTCTAAAGAGATGTCCAGTGAGTTTTCCGCTATGCTGGGTTCCCCGTTCTTGCTGGTTGGTTGTAGAAGGGAATTTTATTGCTGATTTTTAAAAATGTATTTATATTAAGCATGCATAAAATACGTTTTTTAATCAAAGTAAAATCTAGATTAGTTCATTTTATCCAAGTGTGATCCTCCGGAAAACCTAGGAGTCCTATTTATTCTGTTTATAACATAGAAATAAGCACTTAGAAATACCATTTACCAAGAGAATATTCCAGCTTACTTTCCTGCTTAGCCCCTAAAAACCCCATTAAAGCTTATTATTCAGTAACAACAGGTACTTTAATGCAAAAGCACTGAGCTATACTTTCATAGGTTATAGTATTGTATAATAACCCTTCATGCCCGCCGGTAGCCCCTGGTCATATAAGGGGTAAACACAAGACATTAGGGCATACTTTAGTGTACGTCTGCACTCGCCACCTTCTTACTCAAAGTAATTATACAATTATGAGATATAGCAGCCAAAGAGAGCTAAAACAGTGTGAATAATTCAGGCTTTGGTCTTTTAAAGACATTTCAACTTTTATTTCATTAGATTTTTTTTAACGGTTAATGCTGGAACTGTTAAAACTGTTGCCAGGTGTGAGATCTACCATCCCGCAGAGTCTAGTTCCAACCACATGTGCCACATCTGCTCCGGCTAAGTAACTTCTGATTGGCTAGATCAGATGCATCAGTGGCAGGTTAGCAGGTCAGATGCAGGTTGGAACCAAACTTTACAGGAAAGTGGAGCTCCAGGAGGAGGGTGGGGTGGAGACCACTGTTTTAAGCAAACTGAATGTGGTGAATAAATATGCTCATTTATACTGCTTTTGATTTTATTTATGTTTTATATTATATCAATTTCCAAAATAAAGAAATAAATAATAAACATTACTCTTAATTTTACCAAATCTTTAAATGTAAAAGTAAGAAAGTATTTTTTTTATTTATTTTATTTTGCCAGGCCTTTAAATAATGACAATTAAATGACAATTTACCAGGCCTAAAATTAAAAGTAGTTTTTCCCTTGTGTTACATTAAACTGCTGGCTACTGAGTTGCATTCATTTTACAGTTGTTGAGTAAAAATACAGGATTTTACTATTTTAATACAGCTCATTACTGTAACTGTACCGGCACATCACATGAATTAATGTGAAAATAATGCTGGTAAGTAATTATTAAACTAGCAGCCAGTAATTTATTGTAATTTTACGCTGGGGGACTTAAGTACCTGTACAGGACCCTTTCTCTGACAGTGTATATTATTACGTACAGTCGCAGGACCTCACTGCTAGGAATTTTACTCATATTATTGTTTCATGTTACAACCTGAACTTGATGCATTACAATCCACCTGACACACTGCCACACACACACACACACACACACACACACACACAACGTACGCTTCCATACAGCTTTCCTCTGAGTCATACAAACACTTACACACACACACACACAGACAGTTTATCTTGCACTCTGACTCACACACACATTCTCACTCTCACGCATGAGCACAGTCTCTCTCACTCACTCAGTCACACACATATACACACTCACTCTCTCTCTTTGGCTATGATGATTTATTTTGATGGCTCATTCTATAAATCTCGCTGAATAAAGACCCATTTGCTGCACTGGCAGGCGGCCATATTTGTGAGGGTCACTTCAAAAGGGAGCTTCACAATAGGCAATAATACATGTCACACTCACAACAGCGTGATTACAGACCATAACACATCACTCTCACAGCACTACCAGTACAGCACAGCTTTAACCAGAAACACGTTCGCCCAGGAAATGCACGCTTTTAATGCGAGCAGCTGGAATGACTCTGACAACGAAACAGATATTTTGAAATCACACCGTAAAAAATGATTCAGTGTTTTAACTCGGAAGCCTTAAAACACCCAGTTCCCGGAAAGTAAAACACAGATTACTGTCCTGTTAGCTTACTGTTAGAAATGAATTGAATTCAAAATATTAAGGCAGCCAGGTTTACTTATTTTTTAAATTCTAATTATTTATTTTTATTTTTATCCAATTTTCTCTCCAATTTAGTCGTCTCCAATTCCACCCGCTAGTTAGGACTCCCCGAGTCACACAATACTATCAACACTAGGAGGGTGAAGGCAGCACAGGCTTCCTCCGAGACCTGTGGAACCAGCCACCGCTTCTTTTCGAACTGCCGCTCACACAGCATCACGTCACGGGACGGCCGAACGTCCTCAGAGGAAAGCGCCAACCACCAGATCTGCTACGCCAGCTGACAGACGCCTGCGCTGACTAGTATCGCTATGAGAGATGGGGGGAGTGGGGGGGCCATCCTACCCACCCAGAGAGAGCGAGGCCAGTTGTGTTCTCTTGGACTCCGGCTACGGACGGCTGTAATCTCTTACAGCCAACCTCTTAATGATACAGCCAATGCTTTTTACAGTGCCCTTCATTCAAATATTAATATATATAATGTTTTTTTTGCCATTTTTACTTTCCGGTGTAATTTAAGCTCTGCAGCTTTCTCTTACATGGCATGAAACCTTTATGACGACTGGACCAACAGAAATGCCCCAACATTACTTTGAATAATAACTGTTTATATTAACTTACATGAGAAGCAAGGTACTTTTTTGCTTTGTGTTTCCCAAAAAAAAAAAAAAACAGAAAATGTTCCCACTTCTAAGAAGTTGTCAAATCAGTCATTCATGTATTTTTGTGTGTATTTTCCTATTAATCAATTTAAGAAGCACAAAGTCTCCCAATGTCTAATTATCACATCTGCGAATTAAACTATCAACTAAGCTAATTTAGCAAATACAACATTCTAAATAAATTAGTTTGGCATATTGTGTTGCGTGCAAGCTTCACAATCATAAGATTTACAACTGCCAAATTTTTCTAAGTGATTTCTTCAAAAAGGAATCATGAAGAAGGTTTACATGGGTTTAAAAGTACATAGCACAAAGTTCACATACATCTCCGTTTACATTCTGCCACAGGTTTTTAGTGCCACAAACAAAAAACAACACACAACAACTAAGCAGGCTTGAATGAGTCAATACAGATTGGAAATTGAATGTAACATTAAATTTATTATGCAATCAACTATGAAATGAACAATGGAATTACGTTTAAATTTAAATAGTATAGCAAAACTACAAAACTCATAAACTTGTAAAGATTCATAGTGCAAGCCAAAAGTTTTTAGCTGACGTTTACACTCTTGGCGAGTAATGTGAAGATGTATGTGGTCAATTCTGCTGCATATATCAAGCTTTTAAACCTGCAACTCTTTTCATAAAAGCTCTCCGCACGTTTTTGTTTTTGATCTGAGGAGGAGGGCCTGGCCCCAGATCAACACTTTCACTTTAACGGTCAAACCACGCCAGCACACTGCCACTCAACACACGGACTGGAGTAACAAACTGCTTCTCCACTCAAAGTATGACCTGCCACTTATCCTGACTGATTGAGAATGACACATTTGTGCTCTTGGACTTGTGGCCCAGAGAAAATTTAGAAAAGTAAACAAGATTTTTTTTTTTTTTTGATGTTTCCTTTCTGACAAGTAGAGATGACTAAACCAACTCTTCCATCATCAGTTCAGATCTACCGGCAGAACGTCCTGCTGATTTGCACATCTTTTTGTGTTGGAGATGAGAGGGGAGGGGCATTTTTTAAAAGGTTTACGCCATGTGCAGTTAGAATTGTGACGAGGATGGATGTTAATAGCATCTGACAGCACTCATTTTCTTGGCACAGGAAAGTGAAGTACATTAGACGTGCTGTTTCTATTGTCAAGTTATCACTACAGCAGAAGGTGAGGATGGCAACATAGCCACTTTATTGGAAACACCTACCTTGTACTTTCACTCACTGGCCATTTTACTGGAAATTCCTACATTGTACTTCCACTCACTTGGCCGCTTTAATGGAAACACTTTCCTTGCGCCTCCACTAATTGGCCACTTTATTGGAAACACCTACCTTGTATCACATCTAATTCTCCACTTTATTACAAACACCTACCTTGTACTTTCAATCATTGGCCATTTTATTGGAAACTCCTACATTGTACTTCCACTCGACCTGGCCACTTTATTGGAAACACTTTCCTTGCACCTCCACTAACTGGCCACTTTATTGGAAACACCTTCTTTGTGCCTCCATCAACTGGCCACTTTATTGGAAACACCTTCTTTGTGCCTCCATCAACTGGCCACTTTATTGAAAACACCTTCATTGTGCCTCCACCAACGGGCCACTTAATCAGAAACGTCTACCTTCTACTTCCACATGCTGGCCACTTTACTAGAAACACCGACCTTATATTTTCACCTGCTGGCCACTTTATTGAAAACACCTGCCCTCTACTTCTACTCGCTGGCCACTACATTTTGAAAACAACTACCTCGTAATTTCACTCACTGGCCACTTTATGAGAAACACCTACCTCCTACTTCCACTTGTTGGCCACTTTATTAGAAACATCCACCTTCTACTTCAACTCATAGCAACTTCATTAGAAACACCTTCCTTGTACATCCACTCACTGGCCACTGTATCAGAAACATCTACCTTCTACATCCACTCACTGACCACTTTGATTGTTTCCACTTTCACCGATGACTCTGTAAGCTCCAACTACATTATAGGTCCATAATATTTACTGTAACTCTAGCTCAGCTGTTGCTGCACAATTCACCACCCTTTTTTTGACTGCTCGTTGGTCAGTTTCTGACCACAGAATTTCCATTGTCCAGATTTAATTTACTAGGCTGAGAGTGGACCACTGAAGAAGGACTAGTGGATGACTAACACAAACTGTGCATCAACAGATGAACTACAGGCTGTAACTGTTACTGTAGCTACAGGAGAGGTGTTTTCTTTCCCTGTATTCCACTGTAAGTCACTTTGGACCCAAATGTCAGCTGAGTGTGAAATAACCGAACTTACGCTGGAGGCAGTCTGCGTTCAGCAGGTCCTGGCACTTCTCGTGACATTTGACCCCACACTCTGTGCAGCGCATTCCCTGTCGCGCGATACCCCACAGCAGCCCCTCACACTCGTGGCAGTATGTTGGGGCTGTTGCTGTCCAGACTTCAAAATTATGGGGTGTGGTGGAAGAGATGGGATAGATCAAAGCCTGTAGTGTCTTCCTCAGGACCTGCAGTTTCTACAGCGGACAGAAAGAAAGAGAAAAGTGAGGGACAGGGAATACGGCTAAACACCTTACCGACAAATACTTTAATAATCCATATAATTTGTCATATAACATGTCGCTGCTGTCGTATCAAAACCTCGTATCTCCAAAACGGTAACTTTTCAGGAGAAGGAAAAAACATTCGTAACTTTTAATGTTAGTCAATGGAACTAGACTTTTTTTTACAAGTCATTCTGGGCCGATTCGCTTGACCCATTCACCATGAAATTCAAACACAATGTAAAGGGTAACAGTTATTTTCAAATTATGTCAAAAATGAAAAAGATATGAGGTTTTGTTCCCACGGCAGCGATATGTATTTACATGGTGAGGAACTGATGCATGTGCACATACACCGATCTTACTATGAACCCACAGCAGCTTCAGTCTACAGCTGAGTGAGCAAATAACATTAGCCACTGGTTTGACTGAAATGTTGTTTGTTTGGAAATATTTTAGTCTGGAAACGACGAAAAGCAAAACAGCTACTCGTAATGTGTGTAAGCCAGTGTGCCGAGGGATGGGAGTATGGCTGTATACAATACAGCCATTTCAATCAAGCACCTGCAGAGGTTTCACGTGAAAGAGTACCAGGAGCTCATGCTAGCTAACACACAGCAAGACGCCACCCGGCAACCTGTTGGAAAACTTAGAGCCCAGGTAGAATCATGTCATCTGGAACTGTACAACCGAGTGTCTTCACAGACTTCACTAATACAGCCGCTGCTGTATTCCTAACACCTGCCCAGTCGGTGGGCACAGTCTGTGATCTATCTGAAACGTCCAGAAGGCCCAGTGACCGTTTCCCACAACTTTTTTCCCACTGCATCGTAAAACATAACTGGTGAATTCCTCTGTAACATCCTAATTATGCTGGTAGTTAATCTAATGTGTAAGGCTCCTGAAGTCCTAACCAATGGGAGAGCTCACTTAGATGTCTCTACCTCGATACCACAGAGGAACCCATTCTGATTGGACAATTTTGTGTTGGTTGTTTTAAGAAGCCTTTCATTGGAGGGCTCTGAAGGTTCCCCACTAAATAAACTCACACGTTCCACACAAATGAGACTGTTTTTCCCTAAAACTGTACTCTGCTCTAATATAGAAGTCAGCAGAGCAGTGATGGTGATTATTGATAATCATTTATATCATTTATATAAGGAGGCCATATATAACATCCACTACTTCTCTCCTAAACCTCCCAGTCTCAGCGCTGCAGCGTCTCTCCCTCTCTTCCCACGCTGAGAAAGAAAACAAACACCCCTCTGTTCAGCGTGAGAGCTTTGCAGCTTGAGTTTTACAGTCACTTTCACAGGAGAGTCAGGTGATCTCGGGGGTGGAGAGAAGCCTTCGCCTTTTTTAGCATCCTCATGAAAGAGAAGAGTCAACGTTCAACATAAATCTGACCGTTTATAGCACAGAAAGTGAGAGAGAGAGAGAGAGAGAGAGAGAGAGAGAGAGAGAGAGAGAGAGAGAGAGAGACATAGTGAAGAGCGAGAAGGACAGAGAAAGACTGAGAAAGACATAGAGGGGAGAAGTGAGAGAGAAGGGGAGGCAGAGACACATAAAGAAGAGTAAGAAGAACTGAGAAAGACATAGGGGGCAAGCGAGAGAGAAAAGAGAGAGGAAGATAGAGAGAGGAGAGAGAGACAAAGAGGGAGAGAGAAGAGTGAGAAGGACTGAGAAAGAAAGAAAGAAAGAAAGAAAGAAAGAAAGAAATATAGAAAGAGGCAAGGCTAGAGAGAGAATAGACAGGAAGAAAGATAGAGAAAGAGAAAAACAGAGTGAAAGCGAGAGAAAGAGAGGAGAGAAGGAGGGATAGAAGAGATGGTGGGAAAGACAGAGAAGGAATAAAAGAAAAATGGTGGGAGGGAGAGCAAAAGAAAGAAGGAGGGAAGGAAGAGATGCTGGGAGAGAGGAAGAGGGAAAGAAGAGATGGTGAGAGAGAGAGAGAGAGAGAGAGAGAGAGGGAGACAGAAAAGAAAGAGATAAAGAGAGACAGCGAGACCACCAACAACTACACAGCATATTTGTTAAAAGTGACAAAAACATCATTTGTTTGGTTATTAGAACTTTAATAATAATAATCATAATAATAGTTATTGTTGTAATTATTATAATTAATATGGTTATTTGATTTAGCTCTTGCATTTTTTTTATTATTCATTACTTCTGCTGTAAAGCTCTGACGACACTGTGGTTCACGCAGTCAAGCTAATAAAGCCAGACAGAGAGAGACAGACAGAAACGGAGAGACAGAAGGAGAGGGAGGAAAAGGAGAAACACCACAACAGAGAGAAAGAGAAGCAAGAAAGAGGGAGTACTAAGAAGATCTCATTCTGTTTGTCTCTCTCTCATCTGCACTTTACTGAAACACTGATCACATTCACAGATCCATACCACAGCCCAAAATCAGCCGATAATCCACTCAACTGTCTCCCAGAGTCTCAGTCTCTCAGCAAACGCTGCGTCTCACACTAACGAATCAAATTACTCTGGACTGTTACCAGAGACGGATCCGGGGCTGATTAAACTGCACTAACACTTTACACACTCTTTACACTCTACACTAAGACACTCTGCAATGCATTCTTCAGGAGGAACATCCATCAGACAGAGCAAAGGCCTCGCAGAGCTCGAGTAGATTTACTAGTAGTTTCCATGAAAATGTTTATGGATCAGAATCACTTGGATGTGTGAGGAATCAGACTCGGTGGGACTGGCGTGTACAATAGACTCTATATAATTCTACTGTTCCTTTGATCATTAAATGTTTACATAGAATTTTTTTTCATTTTTCAGACAACCCTTTAAACAAAGAAATGATAAAATGATAAAATAATGATATTCATGCTGAGTATGTAAACGATTGTAATGAAGTCCTCAGACATGCAAGTGCACTTGGTTCATAAAGTGAGTCTGACTCTTTAGCATGATCAGAAAGACTCTTTAACTACAGCTTCCACTACTGGTCATAAAGCTGTGGTAAGCTGCTGGTCAGACTGAGGTTTGGGCAGAAATGATTCTGTACAGATATGTAATGATGCAGAGTGTTGGAGCAGCTCTGTGTTCTGGTGAGAGCCGACAGGGCGATACGGTAAACATGTAACATCACGACGATACTTTAGGAACTTTTCACGATACATGATATGTTACTACATTATATCCACGATACGCTCAGAAAAGCATATTCTGACATATTTTGGTGTCATTTATCATAATAACTATAAATAATCAATATATTGCTCAAACTCTGTTCTGGTATTCTACTGAAAATGTTCAGCAAATACAGAGGATCGATCGAGAAAGAGAGAGAGAGAGAGAGAGAGAGAGACAGAGAGAGAGAGAGAGACGCACAGAGGGAGAGATATGCAGAGAGGGAGAGAGAGGGAGAGAGAGGTGCGTAGAGAGAGAAGTACACAGAGAGACAGAGAGACAGAGAGAGAGAGAGAGAGAGAGAGACACGCAGAGAGGGCGAGAGAGGGAGAGAGAGATGCGTAGAGAGAGAAGTACACAGAGAGACAGAGAGACAGAGAGAGAGAGAGAGAGAGAGAGAGACACGCAGAGAGGGAGAGAGAGGGAGAGAGAGATGCGTAGAGAGAGAAGTACACAGAGAGACAGAGAGACAGAGAGAGAGAGAGAGAGAGAGAGACACGCAGAGAGGGAGAGAGAGGGAGAGAGAGATGCGTAGAGAGAGAAGTACACAGAGAGACAGAGAGACAGAGAGAGAGAGAGAGAGAGAGAGACACGCAGAGAGGGCGAGAGAGGGAGAGAGAGATGCGTAGAGACAGAGAAGTACACAGAGAGACAGAGAGACAGAGAGAGAGAGAGAGAGAGAGAGAGAGAGAGACTCGCAGAGAGGGCGAGAGAGGGAGAGAGAGATGCGTAGAGACAGAGAAGTACAGAGAGAGAGAGAGAGAGAGAGAGACGCAGAGAGGGAGAGAGAGGGAGAGAGAGGTGCGTAGAGACAGAGAAGTACACAGAGAGAGAGAGAGAGAGAGACGCAGAGAGGGAGAGAGAGGGAGAGAGAGGTGCGTAGAGACAGAGAAGTACACAGAGAGAGAGAGAGAGACGCACAGAGGGAGAGAGAGGGAGAGAGAGAGAGAGAGAGAGACGCACAGAGGGAGAGATATGCAGAGAGGGAGAGAGGGAGAGAGAGAGAGAGAGAGAGAGAGAGAGAGAGAGAGAGAGAGAGGTGCGTAGAAAGAGAGAAGTACACAGAGAGAGAGGTGCAGAGAGAGAGATAGGGAGAGATAGAAAAAGAGGGAAGACAGTAGGGGAAAGAAAAGAGAAAGAGAAGCAAAAAATAGAGAGTAATAAGAATCTATAAACAGACATACATTGAGAGCATGAAGAACGAGAGACAGACAGAGGTATTAAGAAGAGAAAGAGTGTTATAGAGAAAAGACTGGGCCCAGAGAAAGACAGAGGGTGAGGGAGAAGGGGACAGTATGATGAAGAAAAGAAGACAGAGTAAATGCAGAAAACAGAGAGGAGAAATGGAGTGATAGAGAAGAGAGGGTGAAAGGAACAGAGAGAAAAAGGGAAAAAATAAAGGGATTTTTTTGCACAGATCAACTCATATCTTTCTCTCTGCTCTTCCATCCGTCTGAAATATGAAACTAGTGCTGAGGAACTTGTCATAGACCAGCTGAGGGCTGTGTGTGTGTGTGTGTGTGTGTGTGTGTGTGTATTCCCCTGTTGGTCTCAGCGTTTCAGTTCAAAGAGCTCCACTGATAGAGGGTAATTATAATAATAATAATGATAATAAATGTGAGTTACAGTAGGACTTAATTAGCTGCAGGGTTACGAGTTTCTGTGGCCTTTGTTTGCGTGTGGCAGCCACAGCCTTGAACATGAGGGAAGCTGGATCACGCCTCACTGAACTACAGAAACTGCTGCATCCAGTGAAATGCTCATGATATGATGGACAATAAATGACGAGCGTTCATCCAGCTTGTCAGATGCTGATCTCAGATTAGGTTCTGCCTTCAACACTGTGAGCGCTATTATTGTGCAGGATGGTGGAAAACCTCATTTTCCATTCATTTTAATTGTACAATTATTACTGTTGGTTTTCTTTTTACACATTTTACTTAATGAAATGTGTGTGTGTGTATATACACACACACACACCAGGTCCAGGGTGCAGGTTGGGTTTAGGGTTTAGGGTTTAGGTTTGTGAACATTTAAAGAACATTTAGGTGAATTTAGTACATATTTAGTTCAATGTAAGTTAAAGGTAAATTAAGCATCTAAAGTTTAATATCCAATAATAGCTTACAAACACAAATGGGGTACACTCGTAAAAATAGATGGTTCTTCAAGGGCTCTTTAGTAAAGAAAATGGTTCTATATAGAACCATGAACACTTAGAGAAGCCTGTGCATAACTAAAGGATTTGCATCATGAAAGTGTTTTAAGAATGTGCTATAGACGGTTCTATATAGAACCTTTTTGAAAATGGTCACATATAACACTAAAAAGCATTCTTTTTAAAAGAATGAAAAGAACCATCTACAGAACATTCTCCATCGATTAGAAGAACCATTTCATGATTTAAAGAGCTCTTTAATCTTTCAAAGGCATGAGTGTTCATGGTTGCACCATCAGGAGAACACTGAACAACGGCTCTCCAAAAAGAAGCTTGTGGCCCATCTGCAGTTTGCTACAGATCACATGGACAAGCCAGAAGACTATTGGAACAGTGTTTTGTGGACGGTTAGACGGATGTTTTTGGTTTAAATGAGAAGCGTTATATTTGGAGAAGGGAAGACACTGCATTCCAGCATAAAAGCCTTATCCCATCTGTGAAACATGGTGGTGGTAGTGTCATGGTTTGGGCCTGTTTTGTTGCATCTGAGCCAGAACGGCTTGCCATCATTCACGAAACAACAAACTCTGAAACATTCCAGCAAATTCTTAAAGAAAATGTCAGGACATCTGTCCATGAGCCAAAACTCAAGAGAACATTGGTCATGCAGCAAGATGACAACACTAAGCACAAGTCCTTCTACCAAAGAATGGTTAAAAGGGAATAAAATTAATGTTTTGGAATGGCCAAATCAAAGTCCTGACCCTAATCCTGTAGAAAGGTTGTGGAAGGACCTGAAACAGCAGCTAATGGGAGGAAATTCACCAACATAACAGAGTTGAAGCTGTTTTGTAAAGAAGGCTAAAACTCCACCAAGATGATGTTCAGGATTAATCAACAGTTACCAGAAATGTTTAGTTGCAGTTATTGCTGCACGAGGGGGTCAAACCAGATACTGAATGCAAGGGTTCACATTGTATTGGATCATTTTCCTCAATAAATAATCAAGTCTAATATTTTTGTCTCATTTGTTTAAATTGGTTCACTTCATCTTCTATTAGGACTTTTAGGTCAAATGTATGCAGAAATATAGACAATTCTCAGCAGATATGTTCAAATTATGTAGAAAACGATCAAAACATCTTGAACCTCAGCGCATTGGACAGAGTGCAGTCAACCCAACTAGACTTTAAACAACTAGAATCATCTCAGGAGGAGTTCAAGAGTCATTCACCCGCATCAAATCACCGAGGCTCTAATCACTCATCTGTAAACGATGAATTGATCGCAAAACGCCAGGTCCGTTATCGCCGGAATTAAGTGCTTTTGTAGAAGCTGTTGAAGCTATAAATTCTTTGCAGTGCTGTGAGACTGAACTGAACACTTTCCTGTCCCTACTGGCCTCCGTGTTCAGCATATGGCTGGGACTGCAGTTTTGGGTCTGAGCTCTCTCTAAGGGGATCTCGCTCTCTCTCTTTCTCTTTCTCTCTCTTATTTCTGTGCATACTGGATAAGGCTCCAACATCTGTTCAGCCTACTTACAAACTGCTGCTGTAAACTCCTCTCTCTTAGCTATGTGTAGCCTATTTACTGTACAATAACACTTTGGGGGACTCCAGTCTACCTCAGCAGTCACCTGAGCCTCTTATCATTTCCCTACAATTTCATATTAAACCGCAGCTATGATTTCTGACCATGTGCTGTTCATTAACGCCAAACTGATAACAGGCTTAACAACAGCCCCTCTCTTCTTCCCCCAGTCTCGTAAAACAAGACGGAATAAGCAGTATTCCTTTTGTCAGCAGGAGCTGTCTTAGACCAAGAGGACTAAAGAAAATAGTTCACAGGAGAAACTGATTTAGAGAGACATTCAGTAGTAAACTACTTTTGAAATTATGTTGGATTGACTGGATCAATGCTACAGGTGTGACTTTGCGCTACAGGTGCGATCACTGTGGTCCTAGAATTCTCTGGCATTCTCCAATTCTCACTGTGGTCCTAGAATTCTCTGGCATTCTCCAATTCTCACTGTGGTCCTAGAATTCTCTGGCACTCTCCCATTCTCACTGTGGTCCTAGAATTCTCTGGCATTCTCCAATTCTCACTGTGGTCCTAGAATTCTCTGGCATTCTCCAATTCTCACTGTGGTTCTAGAATTCTCTCTGGCATTCTCCCATTCTCACTGTGGTCCTAGAATTCTCTGGCATTCTCCAATTCTCACTGTGGTTCTAGAATTCTCTCTGGCATTCTCCCATTCTCACTGTGGTCCTAGAATTCTCTGGCATTCTCCAATTCTCACTGTGGTTCTAGAATTCTCTCTGGCATTCTCCCATTCTCACTGTGGTCCTAGAATTCTCTGGCATTCTCCAATTCTCACTGTGGTTCTAGAATTCTCTGGCATTCTCCAATTCTCACTGTGGTTCTAGAATTCTCTCTGGCATTCTCCAATTCTCACTGTGGTCCTAGAATTCTCTGGCATTCTCCAATTCTCACTGTGGTCCTAGAATTCTCTGGCATTCTCCAATTCTCACTGTGGTCCTAGAATTCTCTGGCATTCTCCAATTCTCACTGTGGTCCTAGAATTCTCTGGCATTCTCCAATTCTCACTGTGGTCCTAGAATTCTCTGGCATTCTCCAATTCTCACTGTGGTCCTAGAATTCTCTGGCATTCTCCCATTCTCACTGTGGTCCTAGAATTCTCTGGCATTCTCCAATTCTCACTGTGGTCCTAGAATTCTCTGGCATTCTCCCATTCTCACTGTGGTCCTAGAATTCTCTGGCATTCTCCCATTCTCACTGTGGTCCTAGAATTCTCTGGCATTCTCCCATTCTCACTGTGGTTCTAGAATTCTCTCTGGCATTCTCCCATTCTCACTGTGGTCCTACAATTCTCTCTGGTATTCTCCAATTTTCACTGTGGTTCTAGAATTCTCTCTGGCATTCTCCCATTCTCACTGTGTTTCTAGAATTCTCTCTGTTATTTTCCCATTCTCATTGCGGTTCTAGAATTCTCTCTGGTATTTTCCAATTCTCACTGTGGTTCTAGAATCCTCAATAGAATTCTCATTGTGGTTCTATGCTGCTCTGTGTGTCTTTAAAATATTCAGGGTGATTTTAGAATTCTGACGAGTGGTTTTAGAATTCTCTCCGTGGTTCTAACTCTCACTGTGGTTTTGGAATTCTCAGCTTTGTTCTAGAATTCTTAATATGGTCCTAGAGTTTAGAAAGTCATTGTAGAATTACACATGTGGTTTCAGAAATCTCAGTGTAGTTCTATAATGTCCTGTGCGGCTTTAAAATATTCAGTGTGGTTTTAAATTTCTTAGTTTGGTTCAAGAATTGTATCAGTAGTTCTAGAATTCTAAGTGGGGTTCTATAATTCTCTCAGGCATGCTCATTGTAGTTGTAGAATTCTCACACTCTGTGTGCTTCTAGAATATTCAGAAATCTCAATGTGGTTCTAGGCTTCCTTCCGTCGTTCTCCAGGTTTCACTGTGGCCTCAGAATTCCTTGCTTTGTTCTAGAATTCTCAATGTGTTCCTAGAAATTACAGTGTTTTAGAACTGAAATTGTGGTTCCAGAACTCTCAGTGTACTTCTACTATATTCAGTGTGATCTAATAATTCTCAGTGTGGTTCTAGAGCTCTCTGTAGGATATATTGTGTTTGTATTTTGCATTCTGTTCTAGATGGATCTCCTGTTTATCTAACACTGCAGTTACATCAGTTTCACACTTTAAAGGGTCCACTTTCTACACAAATCTAACACGCTAAAGAATCAAACCCACTCAGCTCAAATAAACCCAGAAATGTGTCCCGAGAACTTCTCCAAAAACTCATCCAATACAAACGATAACCAAACTGAAGTGAACCCTGAAACACCTGTTTAGTCCAAACAACCTCTAAAATGTCAGTCCAGTCTTAGTAAGTCCTCAAATGCTCGTTCACACCAAATAAACCCAGACATGCCCATCCAGTTCAAGTGAACCTGAAAATGCCAATCCAGTCCACAGCCTTTATCAACAGGAGCTCTGTCAGGTGACTTTTCCCGCTCCTGCTCCCACTCTCAGAAATGACTTTACCAAGCTATTTACATCGCTTCAGTCTCTCCGCCTTATTTATTCATCTGATTCATCTGACGCCGATCAATTAATGCTGAGAGCAAGGGATGGAGGTCAGCAGAAAGGAGGAGTAATTCTCCCTTCATTGATTAAGGCTCTCTCATCCTTCTCTCACAGCACTGGCTTTACCGCAGAAATCAAAGTGCTGCGCTATAATTAAAAGTGGAATCATTGAAGCCTGAGCAAATAAAGCTACAAACCAAAAAGCTTGCAGCCTTCCTTTACTGCTCAGATACACGAGCACAGTAAGTACACTGGACTCAAGTGGATGCACTGTGGAGACGCTTTAAGTGTCATATTTGGCTTTATAGGAAGTGCACTCTACAAGCTAAATGGACCTGAGGTTTCGGCACGCTCTCCTTTCGGCGTATATCCTGACTCCTGTTGCATGATGAGTCACTGCTACACAGTGAAAACTTGGTCATAGTACTAAAACACTGTATTGATTCCTGCTCTGTGCTCCACTGTTTCGGTAGCTTCTTCCTATAATCAAGATTTTGTAAAGAAACTGTGAAAAGACTGTAAACTCAAAAAGTCCCAGACCACCCTTACGTTTAATTTCATTTGCCATTAAGTACAAGACATTCATTTTTTAGCATAAGAACAAAAGACAGACATACAGGATCAGGATCAACAACTAAATATGACTTTTTTCCATATTTAGTGTGTCCACTCTTTGCCTTTCTTACAGCTTCCATTCTTTTCAAAGACATTTTTCCCCAGCTTCAAATATCAGTCTGAGAAGTTGGTCTCTACTTCACTACCTCGCCAACCAAGTAATGTCAGAACTTGGACAGAAACACCTGTGCAGTTTTTTCAGATTTAAAGTAAGAGCAGAGCTCGAAGATTGAGAGCTTTACCCTCATATTCTCCAGGGTGTATTTTGGTTTGTCCGTCTGAATTTACGTGACCAAATCATAAGGCAAATTATTCAGTAACTGCATGAAATAAATGTACATTTTTCTTTTATTTACTGATTTATTTTAAAAGCTCCCCTCACATTAACAGAACGTGTGTTTTATGATCTACACAAATTGCTACATGCTTACAATTCACTGCTGAAAGCCAAAAATCTCCGACGCTCTTTGTGTTGTTTTCTAAAAGTGATGTTTCCAGAGCAGATCACTGAAGAGACGCCGTCTGTTTATAGTTTAGAGCCCAGATTTGGGGAAAAACGGGTCGACTTTCAGTAGAAAAACAAAGTTCAGCTTCTTTTATTATAAGGGTTTAAAATGACGTCACCGTCTATTAGACTGGAGAGAAGAGCTACAGCCTCACACGACGCCCAGCTTCTGAATGGAACTTATGAAATATGGACATTATGAAGAACATGACGAAGTGGGTTTTGGAACCACTGGTGGTCTCAAGGAGTTGAAGAGGTTAAGTGAAGAGTTAAGTGAAAACAAATACATCCATTATAATGAATTCTCATAAATCCTGTTTTTTTATCGTGCATTCCATGTAATATCAATCAACTGCTGAGAGGTTGTTTTGACGAAGTAAAAATAACAAAAAACGTATGAAATTAAACTTGAATTTGTATTTTTTGTTGTTTCTTTCTTTCTTTCTTTATTTGCAAAAGCAAATAACTTCAATGGTCATTTCATGTTTCAGAATTAAACAAAGCCCATTAATGGTCAATATTAAACATCTATAGGATCAGACCTTGAAAAACCCTAAGGCTGAAGGTCAAATGGCTCACTGCTCCCTATATAGTGCATAATGTGACCTCTGAAATTTGACCTATAACACTCAGATATTGCGCTTTATGTCTAATATACATTGTTGGCTGAACTCATGGCTGAACACACACTGAGCTCTGTTTGGATGCAGTAGCTGTTATTTTAAGACCTACGTGCTGCACTTTGTAGTGAGAAGTGAGCCGTTTGAGATTCTGCCTAAAGTGGTTGGAGGCAGTGTTGTGTCACCTGACCCGAATACTGTGTGAAGATTGGCCGAACTGATTTATCGGGTTCTACTGAAGAACGACACTAGCGTTTGGCCCCTTTGGCTTGCAGTGCCCCCAACAGTGGACAACAATGGCTTTTCTGACAAAACATATTTCAGGTTCAGGATACGCCACGTGTTAAGACTAACTCACAGTTTTGGTGTTCTACCACATCTTGCAGGTGGTTGTTAGACATTCCATTTTCTTTATATATTACAATAACTTTGAACTCTAGTTTTGGAAACTCCTGTTTTTTCATTTGACTTTCTCCTTTCTTATGCATGTGTAGAGTCTCCTGAGAAATAAGACGAATAATTTGAGCTTAAGGACAATTTTGCTTGGAAATTAAAAGAATGAAAGACAGCCTCTGACTTTTGCCCAGCAATGCATGTTGTGTTTATTGTGGTCATTTTCCAGTGTAGACCGTGTTGTGGTGCATGCGAATGCTGCTGTAACAATGCACTGACTGCTGAATATAAATTTTCTGTAGCAATTTGCGCAAAAGAGAAAGCCATTAGACTGTGATTGCACGCGCGCGTGTGTGTGTGTGTGTGCATATACGAGGGCATGTGAGCATTCATGTGAGTGTGTGTGCTGTTGCCTCTGTCATGGTGTGTGAGAGATGAGTCTTTATGCATGGTAGATTACATTAGTGACATACGGATGGTCTCCATTAAGCAGTGATTGGCTGATTTTTGGGTTGTGTGTGTGTGTGTGTGTGTGTGTGTGTACAGCACTTACTAGGTCCTCGTTGTTGAGGGTGGATCTGGTCACGAGCGCGAATGAAATGCCTGCCTTTCGAGCAGCCAAAGTCTGCAGAGAGAAAAGCACTTAATATTAGCAAAAAGAAGCTCAACTAAGATTCACACTGGCTGTCAAAAGTTTGGATACAACCTGCTTTTCAAAACATTTTCAATTCAAATGAGCATTTTCCGTGTCATATTACATGTATAAAAACCTGAACAGCTTTATTTAGAAGAAAATAACATCAATACCAGTCACAGCAGCTTTGGTCAGCAAAACGTCTTAACAAATTACATTCATTTAAAAGAAATTCACCAGTTTTGCGTAGCTGACTTTAATGAATGAAGCAAATTTTTGTGCAAAAACAAGCACGGTATTATTTCACTTATGCTGACCTCTAAAGGGGCTGTTCGGTGTACTCTTATAGATAAACTAAGACTTCCATTCTAAATTGTGTCATAGGAAAGACCACCTTAAAGAACTGCAGTGTTTCCCGTGGTATACATTTTTATTTTAACTTTACTATAGCAATACATTTTTTCAGAATACATAACAACAAATGGATACACATCATTTTGGAATAAAACAAAAAACACATACATAAACCTACATAAAAACACATAACTTTTGTGTTTATGGTTGCTTGGCTAGCTGCTTGGCTAAATGCAGCTACACACACAAGTCACCCCAACTGTGCTCCTGAGTATTTCATTACCAGATATAATAATGTTTACAGTTGTGTTTTTACTGCTTATGGTCAGCGCTTCAGCCAGGCTGCTAACTGCACCATAATGGAGCATTTTTAATCACCAATCTTCCAGTCCAGCCTGGGTCAGATCTATTTCTCAAGACGATGTAAGCTGCTTCTCATACATATAATTCTCATACTTAAGCACAAGCAGAAGGTTTAACTGCTACTACCATCGAGCGTGCTACTTTGGAAATAAAGCCAGAGCTAAACCCCTTGTTGTGATATCAGCACTCAAACCCCTCAGATGTTTAAATCATATTTGGGCTAAGAATTTCTTTCTGTGCTTTTGGAAAAGAAAACGGTCAAATCACACAAGCCACGGTAAGAAATTTTACAAGAACACAAGGTGTCCCCAAACTTCTGATGGGTGATGTACCCTTTAAACGGCTGAGAAAAGCAGCAGAACCGCTGTGCTGAATGAAGTCACGTCTTCTGAAAGGTAGAAATGCTGAATAATTTAACAGGTTGTCTGAGCAAACCGCTCTGCTCAGCCATGAGTCTGGTAACCCAACAGACCGGCTGATCATTTTTTGAAAAATTATTTTACCACCTCGTTCATTTCTTATCAGACTGCAGCAGCAAAGTGTTCACATTTTTCAGGGGAAATTTTATTCAATTAAGCCTGAGTTGTTCAGTGATCTCTAATAGACTTCCTTATGGGGTTTCTGTTACCCATAAAAAAGGACTAAAAAACACTGCATAGCTATAAAGAGCAACAGCCACCACAAAGTCAGAATTTTGCCTATATATTTGTCCACATTTATTAATAGTTTATTATACAGCATCTGAAAATTTAAGGCATGTGGTTTGTGTGATGCTGGTGGAGCATAAGCTTCTATTATCTGTTAGCTATGTTCACCTTACAGATCTAGTACAAACGTAAATATGTCTTGGTTGCTTGAATACATTTGGGGTCAGAGAGAAAAACTATATAAATTAAATTTTTTATGGCCAAACTTTAACATCACAATCTTTCTCTGCTTTGCTAAGTCTTGGGTTCACTACACGACTATTAAAGACTTAACAGTCTCAAAAAGGCTGGACGCCTCACACTAAACTGTTACTTGCAGATTGTTTAGGCGATTAAAATATCGGCTCACACACTAAGCAATCAGAGATCACAGACCACATGCAAATGCATGCGAACTCACGCGAACGCATGCAAACTCACGTGAACGCATGCGAACTCACGTAAACTCATATGAACTCACGTGAATTCACGCAACCTCATGTGAACTCACACAACCTCATTTGAACTCATGCAACCTCATTTGAACTCATGCAACCTCATGCGAACTCACGCAACCTCATTTGAACTCACGCAAACACATGCAAACTCACGCGAACGCATGCAAACTCACGTGAACGCATGCGAACTCACGTAAACTCATATGAACTCACGTGAATTCACGCAACCTCATGTGAACTCACACAACCTCATTTGAACTCATGCAACCTCATTTGAACTCATGCAACCTCATGTGAACTCACGCAACCTCATGCAAACTCACACAACCTCATGCGAACTCACGCAACCTCATGCGAACTCACGCAACCTCATGCAAACTCACACAACCTCATGCGAACTCACGCAAACACATGCAAACTCACGCGAACGCATGCAAACTCACGTGAACGCATGCGAACTCACGCAAACTCATATGAACTCACGTGAATTCACGCAACCTCATGTGAACTCACACAACCTCATTTGAACTCATGCAACCTCATTTGAACTCATGCAACCTCATGCGAACTCACGCAACCTCATGCAAACTCACACAACCTCATGCGAACTCACGCAACCTCATGCAAACTCACACAACCTCATGCAAACTCACGCAAACTCATATGAACTCACGTGAATTCACGCAACCTCATGCGAGCTCACGCAGCCTCATGCGAACTCACGCAGCCTCATGCGAACTCACGCAGACTCATGTGTACTCACGTAAACTCACGCCAACTCACGTAAACTCAAGCCAACTCACGTAAACTCACGACAACTCACGTAAACTCATGCCAACTCACGTAAACTCATGCCAACTCACGCAACCTCACGCAACCTCATGCAAACTCACGCAGACTCATGTGAACTCACGTAAACTCACGACAACTCACGACAACTCACGTAAACTCATGCAAGCTCATGTAAATTGATGTGTTCTCCTGTTAATAGGAGACGCAAATAAAAAAAGATGGGGCTGCTGCTGCTTTCTCTGCCATTTGCACTGATAAAGTACAGAAGCAGCAGGTAACATTTTTAAGTGAAGCTCATGGATTTAAAAATGTGATCAATTTGGTATTTTTTAGAGTGTTAAATGTACGTAAACTCAACTGTGCCTCAACTCAGCTCACTAAAAAGCTTCACTCCACATATGAGTGACTTTTTGCAATTTTTCTTTGTTTACTTGCTGTATTTTCTTCTTTCACGCTCTCAATTTTCACTGGCTGCTGCAGGAATCCGTTCAGACTGAGTCGTTGATCAGCTTAAGCCTTGCGTACAACTTTTAAAGCCTTAACAGTTCATAAAACACTTGGCGTCTCACGCTGTCCCACTGGATTTTGCAGTTTTTTGGGCGACTGGAAGTCACACATGCCAAATGATTAGGGAGCACACACTATTCAACTTTTAAGCTGTTGCTGAACTGAACGCAACTCACTGAACTCGCACAAACTCACGCTAACTTTCGTGTTCTCCTGTTACAAGGAGACGCAAATAAACAAACATAAGCTGCTGCTGTTTTCTCTGCCGTTTGCGCTGAAACAGTAAAGAAGCAGCGGGTAAACATGTTTAAGTGAAGCTTGTGGATTTAAAAATTTGATCAGTGTGGTATGTTTTACCGTTTTAAATGTACATAAACTCAGTTGTGCCTTAAACTTAAAGCTTCGTTGCACAAGTGAGAGACTTTCACCATTTTCTTTATTCCCTTACTTTCTTTTTTTGGACTCTCAGTTTTCATTGGCTGTTGCAGGAATCCATTCAGAGTCGGGTCAAAAAAAATATCAAACATGTTTGAGGAACTCCGACTGGTCTAAAATGATCAGGAGGCCAAAAATCTGAATCTGTGCCCCTCATAAACTACCCAATTCTGTCTCCAGCTGTCGACTCCGACTGACCCAAACATCTGCAGACTACAGCCAACCAGCTTACACAATGGAGTCTAAAATCAGGGTAAACATCGTGTCGTGTAACCGGTTTAGTGAAGGAACAAAAAAAGTTTTTCAATTGACGCACAAAGCTGAACTGGACATTATCAACTGTTTCAAGCCATCCGTTTGTGACTGAACTTAACAGGCAGTAAATTAGCAATTAACACACTTAGGAATATTAGAAGAGTGTGAGCAGAAAGAGAAGGAGACTTACCAAAGCCTTTGTCGATCAGAGTCAAGGAGGAGGGCGGGGAAGAAAGGGAGAGAGAAGACTCAATTAGTGAATGAAAGAGAGAAGTCAGCAAAGCAAAGCAGTCCAGGCTGAGCTTTGTAGCATTTAGTGCATTTGCAGCTTTATCTACTGCCATGCCGACTTTCATAACGTGATAGATTCTCAAGAGCAGAGTGAAAACTATGGAAGAGCATTTCTGAAGAAGCTCCTTTAAAACAGTCCTTAAAGTGATTTACTGCCTTCATGCATTACTAATCAAGTTTCACTCATGCTTTTATTTTTTTTGGCCAATAATGAATTATTATTTTCTGGTATAATCTCAGAAATAAGCAGCTGGGTAAGATTCCTGCTGTCTGTCGCTTCTGCAAGATTCGACTGTTACAAACAGACGACGACACAATGCACGCTTTCACCGTGAAGTCAGTTACAGCACACTGACCACACCTAAATATGGGAGAGTATGAATGCAGTCGAGAGAGAGAGAGCGAGAGAGAGAGAGAGAGGTAGTCAGAGAAAGAGACAGAGAGAGACAGACAGAGAGAGAGAGAGGTAGTCAGAGAAAGAGAGAGAGAGACAGACAGAGAGAGAGAGAGGTAGTCAGAGAAAGAGAGAGAGTGTCATAGAGAGGTATTCAGAGAAAGAGAGAGAGAGAGACAGACAGAGAGAGAGAGAAAGAGAGAGAGTGTCATAGAGAGGTATTCAGAGAAAGAGAGAGAGAGAGAGAGACAGACAGACAGAAGGAGAGAGAGAGAGAGAGAGAGAGAATGGGTAGTCAGAGAAGTGAGAGAGAGTGTCATAGAGAGGTATTCAGAGAAAGAGAGAGAGAGAGGTAGAGAAAGAGAGAGAGAGGGGTAGTCAGAGAATAAGAGAGACAGAGAGAGGGGTAGTCAGAGAAAGAGAGAGAGACAGAGAGAGGGGTAGTCAGAGAAAGAGAGAGAGACAGAGAGAGGGGTAGTCAGAGAAAGACAGAGAGACAGAGAGAGAGGGGTAGTCAGAGAAAGAGAAAGACAGAAAGAGAGAGTTAGAGAGAGAGAGAGAGAGAGAGGGGTAGTCAGAGAAAGAGAGAGAGTTAGAGAGAGAGAGAGAGAGAGAGAGAGAGAGAGAGAGAGAGAGAGAGAGAGAGAGATCAGTAGAGCAGCGCAGGAGGGAGGGAGGAGGAGATGTACTGACAGCTGACAGTATCAGTCGAGTCTTTACCATCCAGTGCCTGGACTACGAGCCAATCATGGTAAAGACATGCAGGTTTGTAAAGGCACCTGAAAGCAGAGGGGGATGGGGCGGGGGTCCGACCTGTACATGAACTGTGCGCGTTTATGTAAGTTTATACAGAGAGATCAGCATGCACTGGAGCGGCTGAGGGTTGCTGCAGGCAATGCACTGGAGTCGCAGTGGACGGATGCGTCTGATTGACAGCTAGAACAGCTTTAAGAGGTGCAAGAAAAGTCTTTGTTCTGGAAATTCAGCCCCAACTCGATGTGAACTCTACGCCCGGCCCATGTGACGGACTTTTGCCCTGAAGCAATCATACAGCTACTGGGGACAGAGACAGGGGAGAAAGGCATGATGGGGTACCCGCTCACATAGCACTGACTTCATCCGCACTGTAAAAGGATTTTCTGCTGCACGTCACTTTTACACGATTTAAGAAAACGGACAGTTAAATCAGAAGTCAATGAAGTCCTTGGATATATTTTTGGGTAGAGTTGTCAACATTTCGCAGTTTTGTTGGTTGGATTGTTTGTTTGTTTTTGGTGCTTTCCACACTTCAGTCTCCCAATCTCCAGCTTTTGGCTTGCAGGAAATCTGACAACTCCCTGAAAAATATCCCCCATAATAAATATGGGCCAATGAGGGGATGGCATGTAGAACACGCAAAAATCCCAAAAAACAACATAACAGTAACCCATACTTACCAAGACAGTGTTGGTTTTTTAATTTCATGCAAGATATGGACAAATACAGCATCAATTTTTGTCCTTTCATGCTGAATTAAACATTTGCAGAGAACTAATTTGAGAAAGAGCACTTTGCCTTAAAAAAATCGACCATGTACATTTAAAAACACACGTAGACAAACGGAAAAAGTCCAAAAAATCACAAAACACCTCTTGGAAAAATTCTATACAATGGTGTCAATGGCTCTAGCAACATGGAGAACATACAGCAAACCACGGAGATGCTTTAAAAACAACCATTCGCTTTCTATTTTCATGAAATTCCTTTTTGTGAAGTCATGACAAACACGTTTGAACACAAGACGAACAGTTACGACCGTGTGACTGTGACGTGCCAAACCAAAATAACCTCATTTAACAGGGAAGTTTCCAGAAACATCCTGACTTTTACATCATGTCACATACGTGACCCACCACGTCACTCCTTCTCTACACTAGGGCTGTGAATTCGGTGGTCCTGGAGGGTCGCAGCACTGCAGAGTTTAGAAGTCTAGAGCTACAGATGCCGCTTTTATCAATTTACACTATACACTATAATTAAGTATTGTTATGCTACTATCTACTAATATAGTAGCAAATATGTTACCTTAAGTGTTTACAGCCAGGTTTTGTTTTCAAATTGATGAATTTGATTAACTGATTAATGTAATAAGTTGCAGAATGTGCTACAGTTTTGCCCGAAAGGCCTTTTTCACAAGAAACAGAAGTGCACAAAGGCAGCTTTCGCCTTAATACAGGCGTTCGGCTCACCATGGAAAGGTGCCTCGCTTATGTCATAGTTGCCAAGACTGGAGATACAGGATGTGTCCGGAATGGTTGGAGAACCAAACACACAACAACGTGGGAGTCCAAACTAAACAAAGGATATAAATGCTTTGTGGAAAGGTTTCTTCACAGCTATCAGAGCACAGTAATGTCAGCAAACATCTACAGAGGTGAAAATACTATAATCAAAACGAGAGATCTGCCATGTTAGCTGGCGATGTTGAAACAGCTCACCAACAATAAACTAGTTGACTAAAGACGAACACATGCCAGCAGGGGGCTCACTGGGTCGTTACGGTCTGTAGCGCCACTGTAGGCATTTTACAGTCCTTACAGTCCTTACTGACCACTTATTCTCTCAGATTCTCTCAGACCTTTTGAGGGAGAAAATGAAAACTGTTCCTCTGAAAGCGGCTGCAGCACCAACTTTAAAGGATGAACTGCATATTAACGTTAGCAGCGGTGAAATGCTGACGCAGAGGCTCTTTTACGCCATATGACAAAGTTTATTCCTTTGTTAACTCATGTGTCCTCTGCTCATCGTCAAATGGACAAACCACTGAAACTGAGATAAGCTTGTGTCAGTGAGCTACAAATGAAATAGGCTTAATATAGAATTAACTCTGACTTCTAAAGGTTAAATCATACAATAACACTTGACCCTTCTGGATTAGATCCTGGCACTCCAACCCAAACTGCCTTCCACTATGCTGACTTTAAGATCTAGCGCCCCCTATTTAGCTAATCTTCGTCCACTGGTCACATTAGACATCCAGAGCTCTGGCACTGGACTCCAATTTGAAGGCCAATTTCTTAATGTCTTTCACCCAAACCACAGCCCACTCTAACCCTTTGATTCTGCACTCTAAAACTTTCTTTCAGAACTTTCCTCTTTTCTCAACTCACTCTTTCTCCTTTATTCTCCCTGCTGCTCCTGAGGTAGCTGACACTGGCCTTGTTCATATTTTTCTGTACAGCTTTGTTTTTGTTTGTTTCTGTAAACTGACCTTGGGTTTGAAAAAGAAGCTTCATAATCGGGTTACCGAAAGCCTGAGGATACTAAGGGTGTTGGAACATTGATGAAGTTTACTGGACAAAGACTATCACACGTCAACACCTGGCACAATATTAATGACACTTCTAGTTCATCTTAATAAAACCAAAGGGCACCTATTTGATCCCGTTGTTGTGATGTCAGCATTCATCAGCACTCAAACGTTCTAGCAGCCAGTTGCACCAGCTGAACATAAGTTTGATCATAAGTTGGGATGTAAAGTCCTAAATTCCCTCAAGTCCTAATTGAGAGCAATTAGTTTAAAACTAGCAACACACAGGATTTCAGTTGCACCACAGACAGTTACGGTACATCTTAACTAGTACAGCGCAAAGTGATCGTAGATCAATACAGTGTTGCACTGTAACAAACAGGAAACATTACATGCATCACCTCCACACACAGTGAAATCACCTTTACTTCGCTTAAGGTGTGTCGGTGTTATTAGTTATAATTCCAAAAGAATCCCCCTTTTACAGTAAACTACTGTCCTCAAAGTGTCCATCTCTTATATGTGTGTTCAGTCTGCTCTGTCCCACTTTATATTACGTGACTAATAACTGTGTAGTTACACGTGAACAACATATGCAACAACAATAT